>NC_138163.1:76122495-76279090 GCF_964165515.1 Mesoplodon bidens
CCTATTGTTAAGTATTAACATTATTTCTAATCATCACATCAACTCAGTAATGACCTATTGTTATCCCCTACTTTCAGATGAGGAGAATGAGTCTCAGAGAATTTAAGTAATTTGGCCAAGATCACACAGCTAGTAAAGAGCAGAGCTGGGAACAGAACCTTAACCTGCCTTACTTCAAAACTTGCACTCTTTCCATTAGCACATTTTTTCAAAGCACTTTCACAACTATTATCTCATTTGTACTTCACAGTAAAAATATTGGGCTGTCAGGGTTGATATTCTCCCTCCTCAGTACACCATTCACAGTTGCATCTCCCATCACTACACTCAGACATTCCTCTCTAGTCCTAATGAGAGTCTACCACCACCCCTTTAACAGTCTGCAACCCTATAAAGACCATACCACCACCATTGCCTGAATAAGACTTTTAGAGGTGCTTAGGTAAGTCTAATCATTAAAAGATAGTCTCATATCATGTGATTTTTAAAATGCTAAACCATAAAATTAAATATTCTCTAAAGGGAATCCTCCTGCACTGCTGGTTGGAATGTAAATTGATACAGCCACAATTTGTCCAGAGGATGAACGGGAAGAAGAGGAACCAATGAGAGACTAGCTGTAGCTGTTTGGACAGGCACATGTCACTCTAATTTTTGATTGATACAAAACTTTTGATACAGCCACTATGCAGGAGAACAGTATGGAGGTTCCTTAAAAAACTAAATGTAGAACTACTATATGACCCAGCAATCCCAATACTGGGCATATACCTTGAGAAAACCATAATTCAAAAAGAGTCATGGGGTTTCCCTGGTGGCACAGTGGTTAAGAATCCACCTGTCAGTGCAGAGGACACGGGTTTGAGCCCTGGTCCAGGAAGATCCCACATGCCACAGAGCAATGAAGCCTGTGCGCCACAACTACTGAGCCTGCACACCCTAGAGCCCATGCTGCGCAAAAAGAGAAGCCACCGCAATAAGAAGCCCGCACACTGCAACAAAGAGTAGCCCACCACTCGCCACAACTAGAGAAAGCCCATGCACAGCAATGGAGACCCAACACAGCCAAAAATAACTTAATTAATTAATTAATTTTAAAAAAAAGAGTCATGTACCACAATGTTCATCGCAGCACTATTTGCAATAGCCAGGACATGGACACAACCTAAATGCCCATTGACAGATGAATGGATAAAGAAGATGTGGCACATATATACAATGCAATATTACTCAGTCATAAAAAGGAACGAAATTAAGTTACTTGTAGTGAGGTGGATGGAACTAGAGTCTGTCATACAGAGTGAAGTAAGTCAGAAAGAGAAAAACAAATACCGTATGCTAACGCACATATACAGAATCTAAAAAAACGGTACTGATGAACCTCATGGCAGGGCAGGAATAAAGACGCAGATGTAGAGAATGGACTTGAAGACACGGGGGTGTGGGGGACGGGGAAGCTGGGATGAACTGAGAGAGTAGCATTGACATATATACACTACCAAATGTAAAATAGATGGCTAGTGGGAAGCTGCTGCATAGCACAGGGAAATCAGCTTGATGCTTTGTGATGACCTAGAGGGGCGGGATAGGGAGAATGGGAAGGAGGCTCAAGAAGGAGGGGATATGGAGATATACATATACATAGAGCTGATTCACTTTGCTGTACAACAGAAACTAACACAACATTGTAAAGCAATTATACTACAATAAAGATATTAAAAAATAAAAAAAATAATTAAATTAAATGTTCTCTTTAACTGACCAAAATGTACATATGCTGTTTTTTGAGCATTTTTTTTAGGTTTTCTGTGATCTTTCCTTCTTTCCTCCCCTCCCCCTCTCCCTCTGCTTTCCTTCCCACCTCTGTTTACCCCTCCATCTCCCTTTCCCTCTGTCTCTTCTGCCATGCTGATGTCATAAGCTTGGATTTGTCTGCTTTCTGGGTGAACAAGCACTGGCAAATCCCAGAGAGTAGGGCTCCAGGAATTAAAGGAGAGGACAAGATCCTTATAAGAGGGACATCCCCAAGAGTGGGGTTATAGCAAAGGCCCCTTATTCCACTGTTAGGCTGTGATGGTGGTTACTTCAGCCCTTAGCTAGGGCACCCTGGTCAGCACATTGCCAGGATTCAATGAACCCAGAGCATTGAAATCATTAAGCAAATTTGCTAATGCTAGAAGCCATATTGGGCCAGCCTTATAAGGGAAAAATATATATAGGGCCACCTGAGTGGTGTGATCTAAAGGATGTGAAAATGATATCTCTGTTTCAGGATATCTCTCCCAACAGTAGGGTCTTGAAGGGACTGCAGCCTTTCAGAATACCCTATGAAAATGCAAACACCCCAAGAAAGTTCCTTTTAGAGCTCAGTAATGATTCATTGTCCCAAAATGATAGCTGATCAAGGGAAAAGGCCACCTAAGTATGCAAAGGAAAAGAAATAAAATGAGAAGATAGTAAATATCATAAAAAGAGACGAAGGGGTGACAAATTTTGACTCCAGAGATGTACTGGGGTAAACTCTGTTCCTATTCCATTGCCAGGTTCTTTGGATCCCAGTCTCATGAGTAAGGAGGATTCTTGGAAAGCTTTCCAACTTCTAAAGGAATTGAGAATTCCTGTTGCCCCAATGCTGTATAGTCTTGATACAAGAAAAGTTTCAACCTGTACTAAGAAGATAGTGGGTTAAACTTAAAATGCTGCAAGCCTCTAACCACAGGAATAACATGTTGAACAAAACAGACACCAGCGTGGGACTGCCCTCAAGGGGTAGCTGGGCATTGTGCCAGAGGTCTGTGGGGTAACCTGTCCTGTTCACTCTTTCAGGATGGAAGAAGGAGGGGTAGGAGCTTGAGTTGCTTGAAGATGCAGCCTAGCCAGCTTTGAGAAGACCCCAGCAGAAACCTAAAATATTTCAGATTGTACATTGCCAACAAAATAAAATGATGATTCTTAGTGCAATGTACAAAGTAGAATTTCATCCTATTCAAACTTTCCCTTCCCTTTCTCCCTAAGTTAACAATTAACATATGTAACTTATTAACATAACTGAGCATAACTGTGCAGTTTTTATATCTTTTAAATGGACATTTGTCTTTTTTCCATAAAAATTCATTTGCCAGTTTTTTTAAAAAAACTCATTTTACTTAAAATGTTTTCATAACCATTCTAAATCTCCATAAATTCCATCATGTTGTGAGTGTAAGGAGAAGGACTAAAGTATAGGAGAAACATGATGAGAGTTTGGATGTAATTACTTTTCTATTCTTACTTGACTAATTCAGGATATTAAAATTACTCTAGGCATTTTGACAAAAGTAAGTGTAGCTCTTCTTTCCACTCAAAATAGAATAATTCTCTATGTTTAGACAGTTTGGAACTTGTACTTAAGGACTTTGAATGTGGTCTTTGCTCCTTAGCAGGGGTGTTGGAGAGGTCCATGCATTTGCCCACTGAATAAATATGTCTATAGGCAAGGCACTATTCAGTGCTTTAGTCCACGGACTTTTTAAACATCTCTCTTGGCTGCTCCACAATCCCTTTGTTAATCATCTCATCTTCATGCTCAGGTGCCTCCAGTTCTAATTCTAGAGCATTATTTTCTAAACTAAATCATCCATAACCCAGCCAGGAAGAAAAGAAAAGCTCCCGAGTGGTGAAAAATCAAGCTGTAAAATCCATGCACTGTAAATTTCTTCATATGAGAGCCCCTGTTCAGCCCTTACACAATTCTAGCAAGTTTAACTCTCTAGTTTCCCAATTCACAGATGCTTAAAAAGAATAAATTAAAATGGTGTTTTTGCTGCTATAGCTGCTTATCATCATAGTCAACCTTCACTGGGTATTACGAGCTGCTAGACACTGTGCTAAGCCTTTTAAATGTATTATTTCATTAAATCTTTGCAATGACTCTATAAAGTTAAATACCACTAATAGCTCCATTTTACAGTTTTATAAGCTGAATTTTATTTTTTATTTAATTTTTTATATAAGCTGAATTTTAGACTAAATTTTAGAAGGACTAAATAATTTGCCAAATTTGCCTATACTTAGTATAGAAAGGTATATAGTTAACAGCGTGGAGGGCTATATGACAGTTTCATAGCAAAAGAGTAGAAAAATACAAAGTGAAAAAAAATTACAAGAAGTTGGAAAGTATAGCAATTTGGAGGTATTTAATTTGGAGACTGGCCACTTTATACCTCTCAATAGCTTTCAGAAGGCAACATGGTGTTAAACACAGTAAAGGAGCTGGTTTGTGTATGTATGAGCCCAAACCATTAAAAAATAAATCAAATTACACTCAGAGTAATCTACTTAAGAATGGAGAAATAAGTGTAATGCATTCTATAAATATTTATCAGATTTTTTTAATTTGGTAAGGTAAATATCAACTGTGTGTTTTGGATTCTCAAAGGGAAGGCTCCAGTTATCTAAAAAATTCACATAACCAGAACACATTATTTCCTGATGATGGTGGTATTTTTATGTGTGTTGTGTTTCTAAAGAATAGAACAACAAAAGGAAGGGAGGTAATATCATTTGATTTGCAAAAGGTTTTACTTTTCTTTTCAAAGCCTCTGCATTAAGGTTCAGCTTGTCCAGTCTGTCAGTTTGCTGTGGTTTGGGCATATTCCATCACCAGGATTTATCCCATTATGCTGATTAATGTAGAACTGACCATTTTTAAAGGAGACTTTGGACCATGAATAACCTGATGTGTGATTTGATTTGGCCAGAGACAGTTCCTAACCGCACTCCTTACTAGGACAAAAATGAGTCTTACTTGGAATGGCCACATGGCCCATGCCCAGGGTGTGACTGTGATTTGTCATGAGAAGAGAAGGTGAGGTCTTGAGCAAGGTCATTTCTCAAGAGGCCAGCCCTTAGTGGGATACCTGTGTGCTGCCTAGAACACCTGAGTGGCTCAGGGAAGGATGAGAACCCTGGGCCAAGACATTCAGAAGGAGCCAGGGACTCTGCAAGACTGTTACAAGAACCTTTCAACAAATTTGACCTCCTCTAAAATCTTACCCTATGATACTTTGTCTAGATCTGTCCATGGTAAAATTCCCAAGAAAACATTGCAGGGAGGGACCCTAGGGACTGAGTAGGTGGGTGGGGGAAGGGACTAAGGTGCTGCAGGCTGCTCTCTGAGTAAGAATTAAACAAACAGCCCAGTGTGGATAGAGTGATAGGAGGTTACATTAGACAGACAAAAAAAATAAAGTCCCAAACCACTGTGGTCATTCAGAAATGTTTGCAACTTTTCACAAGGGCAGTGGCATTACTCCCAATTTCCTGGCCAAATATTTATTAAAGTAACCAAGGGCTGAGTACATGAGGCAGCCTCACATGGGTGCAACATCCTACTTTCCTTGCTGCTCTAAACTGAGAGGTACTGTCAAAAAAAACTCTTCCACACTCGAAATAGCTACGTTACAGAGGAGAGTTGGAACGTGTTCTGGGAGTGGGTGTGTTTGTTTGAGTTCAGTGTATGCAGAAAAGGCAAGCCTCCACAGCCATTCACACACTTCCCTTCTCAGCGATGGGTACGCAGACAGCCGAGCTCCTGGACTAAGTCTCTGAATGGTAATGTACATTTATAAAGATTATTTTCTTAACTATTTTGAGGCATTTTATAAATAATGTGCATGTGTCTGCTGAGTGCATATATATATATTGTCAACTTTTGCTTGTTTTCTCCTGAGGCTGCTCTTGTGTGGTTACTTATGTGGTATGATTTCTGAGGTGTCAGAAAGAGCTCCCCCCTACCTCCTACCCCAGCCACCCAAAAATATCTCTTGGGTTGGCCCACCACAGAACTTAAAATCCCCACATTGCTCAAACATTTGATTTAGTCATTGAAAGCAGCTGTTAAAATCCAAGTGTTACATTGGGATATTAGGCAGACTTTAGAAATTAAAGACTATATAAAACAGGAAAAAATATGGAGAAATTGCTTCTAATATAATGTTCACTTTCAAAAGAAAAATGCAAAATAAATACACAGATCTGGTCAGATGCTGTTCTTAAAATGTCATGGGGTCAGAGCCAGCATATATGACCCAGTTCATGATATGAGCCTATAGTAAAAGAAATCCAGCACTGCTGGGCAAGTTTTGTCATGATTTATTTTGACTGAGTGCTTTCCACAGTTTCTGATCCTCAGATCCCACTCTCTTCACAGTGTATCTGACACCTCCCTTTGCTGAGCTCCGGGGGCTCACAGTGACCTCCTGTTAATCAACCTTGGTGGGGCCCAAATCCCCACTTTCTGGAAAACTCAAGGAGCCTGACATCTGCCTGTGAGGAGCTTTTAGAAAGACCTCACAAGCACTCACCCACTCTCTCTTGGCAGCAAACTGCCAAACCAAGTCCATTTCCTCAAAAGATGGTGGAGGACTTAGCAGCCTCCTATATTGCTCTGAAATTGGAGAATGAAATTCTGCAGGCTCAAGTGCAGCGGCTGATGGAGGAAAATGCTGCCTTGCAGTCCCAGATCCCAGAGCTCCAGAAGTCCCAAGCAGCCAAAGAGGATGAACCACTCCAGAAACCCTCAGAGGCCCAGGAGACCCAGAGACCCCCAGAGACCCTGGATTTCCCAGCAGCCTTGGAACCCCAAGAGCCCCCAGAGGTCAAGGAGCCCCAGAAGCCCAGAGAGTCTCAGGACCTCCCATCCTGGGAGCCCTCAGCAGCCCAGGAACCCCAGAAATCCTTGGAGCCCCCAGCAGATCCAGAGTCCCTGGAGCCCCCAGGAACCCAGGATCCCAAGGCACCTCCAATGGTCCACGAGCTCACAGGAGCCTGGAAATCCCATAAGCCCTCAGAGGCCAAGGAGCCTCAGAAGCTCCCAATGGCCCAGGAGGTCCAGAAGCCCACAGAATTCAAGGAGGTTCAGGATGCCCCAGCAGGCCAGGAGACCCAGAATTCAGAGCTCCAGGATCCCCCAAATGCCCAGGAGCTCCAGGAGGCACCAAAATGCCAGGACACATCAACACACCTGGAGTCCCTTGAGTTTCTTGCCCCCCAGGAGCTCCAGGATCCTTCAGATGCCCAGGAGTTCCTAGGACTCTTAACACCCAAGGAGTCCCTGGACAGCCTAACAGCTGCTGCAACATCAGCAGCTTCAGAGTTTCCACAGTCTTCCAATAGGTTAGAGGCTGAAACTTTCCCTCTAGAATACCCTTTAGCCTTCAATGGGGATGCCCAGAAGCTTCCTGAGTTTCTGGTTCAATTGAATAGCTACATGAGAGTCAGAGGGCACCTGTATCCCACTGAAGCAGCTCTGGTAAGCTTTGTTGGCAACCGCTTCTCAGGTGAAGCAGGAAAGTGGTTCCAGCCCTTAGTAGATATCCAAAGTCCCTTGCTGGAGCAATTTGAAAGTTTCATACAAGTGCTCCAGGATACTTTTGACAATCCAGAAAACATGGAAGATGCCAACCACCGCATCCGTAAGCTCTGCCAAGGGGAGGACCATGTCCACCAGTATGCGACCCACTTCCACATCATCGCTCAAGAGCTAAACTGGGATGAAAGCACTCTCTGCATCCAATTTCAGGAAGGGCTTGCCAGTTCTATCCGAGATGAACTGTCTCGCACAAACCCAGCCACCAACCTATCTGATCTGATCACCCAATGCATCACGCTAGAAGAGAAGTTAAGTGGTAAGCCTGATCTAAGTCCACAAGAGGCAAGTCCCTCTCAGGAGAAAGCTGGGTTTGATAGTCCACCAGCTGAAAACCAGCCTGTGCAGGCTTCAAGCAATCGCCCACACCTCAGTGAAGCTGAACGAGTCCGCCGCCGTGAAGGCCACTTGTGCCTCTACTGTGGTTATCCTGGTCATTTTGCCAGAGATTGCCCTGTCAAGCCTCATCGTGCCCAGCAGGCGGGAAACATCGAGGCCCGGCGGTAAGGGGGAACCCGGGCGGGCCAATCTACAAATATGCCTCCCCCTCACTTCCAATATCCATGTCTCGTACTCTATGGCTTACTGTTGAAATCCGACTGGGAAGACGACAGTTTTTCGAGCAAGCGATGGTGGATTCAGGCTCCTACAGAAACAGCATTGACCATTCTGTGGTTCTTCGAGAGAAGCTGCCCATCCGCAATAACATCTTTCCTCTGATGCTCGAAACCGTAGATGGCCGTCCATTGATTAATGGACCCATAACCAAGGAAACACCACCTGTTGAAGTTAAAATTGGAAACCACGTTGAAGAGCTCCAGTTTGACATTATTCATGCGCCAAGGTACCCTCTGATTCTTGGAATCCACTGGCTTGAAACACACGATCCTAACATCGAGTGGAGTACCCGCACTGTGTCCTTTCCATCCCCTTATTGTCACTACAATTGCTTCAGGCACAGGTGGAATAGAAGACGACGTGATGAAATAATTGCTGGGTAGATCCTATGTCCTAGTGACTGCTCCTAACAACCTGTCTTCTGTTACCTCAGCTGTCATCAGCGTTTGCTGCTCCCAGAATCTTCCACTAAATCTCTGGCAATGAACTAAGGCTACCTGTACAACAACCCTGCCTCTCGGATCATGGACTGAACCTGACGACTTTGAGCTGCTTTTTTTTTTTCCCACCAACCCTGCATGCCCCCTTCTTTGAACCCTGCATTAATGTAGGGATGTTTTAATTACAATTTATACTAACAATATGCATGAGAGTAGATAATAGAAACTAACATTGAAAAAGTATAGTTGTTAGACCGACTTGATTTTTTCCTTATCAAGATTTTCTTTATCACAACAACCGCAACATCTTTTCAATAAAGAAAATAAATTTGCAAGTGATATTTTTAAAAATTCAATAAACATGGGCAATTTCTACTAGTGTTTTAATTCTTTCTTGGATTAGCTGAAGGAAGAGAATAAGACAGAAGTAAGTTGGGAGGGAGGGAGGGAATTGGAAGAGTCTCGAAACTTGAATATTCCAGGAGTAGTGACAGGTCGGTGAGTGATGGGGTATATAGGGAGATGGAGAAAGTTGGGGACTGGTTGGAGCAGAGGGAGATTGGATGAGGTATGGAGGGATTAGAGAGAGGATAGAGGGAAAGTTGAGAAGAGGGTTTGGGGGAAATTGAAAGGAGGTTAAAAAGGGTTCAGGGGAGAGCTAGGGGGTGCTGAGGGCAGGGGTGTGGGGAGGGGTAAATTCCTACAAAAATAAAGGGTGCGTTGACAGAGACACTGAGTAGCTTCGAAAGCAACCTTCTTGGACTTCATAAGTTAATGAAAGAAAGGCCCTGGAGAAGGTAATAAGACCCCTCAGTGACCCAGCTTTCCTGGTAAAGTGACAAGATCTTATTCCCTGCAGCAGGAAAATTTGCCCTAGAGCTTATGCATGTTAATCTGTTCTTGTCGAGGCACAGGAGTAGGGTGGAAGGAATCAGCTTTCAACACATGCAGATCAGTAGTAGCCAACTGTACGTGCTCTGCTAGCCATGCTGCTTGCATGACACACAGGAAGAGTCAAGTCAAGGAACTTATGTTCTTATGGACCTGAGAGGGGCTATTGTCCTGACTTAAGTCACACAAACAGATGAACTACAGGGTTGTAGGGGTGGATGGAGGGGGCTGGATCTCTAGGTCTCCAGGAATTTCCAGAGATGTGAGGAGTATGTTTCCTCTGTGTTTCCAACTCTCCTTTGGGAGTCTTTTTCTGAGGCCACTTGAAGGAGATTTTGCCTCTTACTTAAACAAATAATCAAATATATGATCATAACCCTAGAAGGAGATAGGTGAGGAACTTACCATTCATTGAGCCCCTAATATCTTCCAGCTACATCAGGCATATTATACTCATTAATTGTTTCCTTATTTCTCAGAACAACCCCGTGAAGTAGGTATGTTTGCTCCTATTTTATCAATGAGCAAACAGAGCTCCAGCAAGTCTAGTTCACTTGCCCAAAGTCATAAAGCTAGTAAGTGGTGGAGGCCTTTTAGGCTTTTGAAGCCTCTGTCCTTTCCCCTATAGCATGCCAATATCTATAATGCAGTGTTGAGAAACAAATAATGTTGTGGCAGCAGAGACTGAAGTTAGATAACGTTAAAAAGTAGAGGAAAACTCAGAAGAAAATTGCAGGGACCATTTGAAAAGTAATTCTGTTTCCCCAGTTTCCTTGATCTCACCTCAAATCCTTCACACCCCAAACTTCCCTTTGCACCTCTTGGAGAACCTCCTTTTTTTAACTAGTGGTATTTTTTCAGGAAAATTTGAAGCCCATGAGCAGTCATTTACCTGTAGGACATGTGCTGTAACTAGCAGCATGTGTAACACCCCTTAGATTGTCTGCCTAGCCACTTCCATAACCAATCCAAATCCTTGCAGCCTTAAATTCTACATCTTCTAGTCCTCACTGGCTTCCTCTTTCTTCCCTGAACAGTCTAACATATTTCTTCATTATATACCTCCTTGTGGTATGTGGGGACATTTCTCAGGTATATGTATTATATCCCCCCAACCTAACCCCCCCCACACACACACAAATACTTAGCCTGGGTGCAGAGATAGAATCTTCTACATGCGTACATTTAACAGCATAGCCTAATACAGTGCCTGGTACATAAAAGTTCTCCAAAGTGACTGATTCAATGACACTGAATTATCATTACCCAGAGAAGGGTACTTGTTTATACATCATGGGCTTTTCTTATTTTTTTCTCCTACTCAATTGCTCATCTCTGCCACCAAAACCAAACACTAGTTGTCAATGTAGAATTCAAGACAAAAAAGTTATAAGCCTCTATAAAGGAAAAATACCTTTTATTTGTCAAACTACCTGAAGCTAGGAAGACCAACTGTGTTGGTTTCCCCAGGACTGAGAGGATTCATGGGACACAAGACTTTCTGTGTTAAAACTGGGACAGTTCTGGGAAAACTTGGATGGTTGGTCAACCTACCTGGGCTCTAAATTTTTCTATCTGGCTGTAGAGGCTTATTTAACTACAGTACAATTTTTTATTTCAAGAAAAGGATCAATTATCTAATCATAGAATCACAGAATTTATGAGTTGTAAAAGACTCAAGAAGTCTATTCCCTAAATTTTACAAATGAAGGAGCTGAGAAGGCTCAGAGAAAGGAAAGTTACTTAACATAGCTCAGCATTATCCGGATCTCCTGACTCCAAATCCAGTGTTCTTTTCACCATAAGCTACAGTTCTAAATCAGTAGTTAAAACTGGAGTATGTTGCCAGCACTGAGCTAGGTACTGTGGACGGTGTCTAAAGTATAACATGAGAGGTTTACAATGTGATCAAGGAGAGAAAATTAGCAGGCATTAGACAGCTATCATAGATAATCAAATGTGTGGTGGTATCAAATATACCAAACTAAAACATTGTACAAGCTGATAAAACTAACAATAATAACTACCATTTAATGAGCACTTGGATTTTGCCATCTAGGTGATTTATGTGTTTGCAACTGTCTTCAAGGTAGATTTTATTAGCCCCATTATACAAATCAAAGAAGTGAAGCCCACTGAGGTGAGGTTACTTGCCAAAGGTCACACTGCTAGGAATTGGTGGGTGTTAAAAACAAACCCTGATCTCTTTCACTCCAAAGCTGAAGTTATACACCACACTGGTTCTCAGGCTGAATGACCTTTACTCTTTATTAAGTATTTTAACAATATTTTTTCACTAGACATGAGTTCTACTACCTTAGAAAAATATATTAATTTGTTAATGTATTCATTTACTTATTAATTCAACAAGCACTTACTGAATGTTTTCTGTGTGTCAGACACAGGCATGGGAGAAGTGGATGAAAAAGGAAGAGGAAGAGAGGTACTAAGATATCTACCGTATGACTCATGGTTCTTGCTCTGACCAAAATTTAATGGGGGAAGCTATTGTGTAACACAGTACTGTGACATACAGAGGAGAGAGCACTAACTCTGTTATAGGCTGGAAAAGTGTGTCTTGAGTTGGGTCTTGAATGAATCTGATTGGAAACAAGGGGGAGGGCAGGGCTTTCTATATTGAGTAAAGTGTACACACAAAAAAAAAAGCAAGTTGGAGGGCAAATCACAGTGTCTTTAGAAAAGATAGTTCTATTTCACTGGCGAGTAGGGGTGTATGTGCACATCTGTGTAGGGTGGGGGTGTGTAGGTGGGGAGATGAAGATTAACAAGGAAGTTGGAATTTCCTATCGGCCTAAGATGTTCAAACTTTATCTTGTGGGCAATTTGGACTGGAGTCTTTGTTTTTCTTTTTCTTTTTTTCCCCCTGTATTAGATTTGGGTGTGTTTTCTCTCTCTTGCTGCAAAGTTATGCACACTCACTGTAAAAAAAAAATCATATATATCACATATTTATAAAATAAAAGTAGAAGTTTCTCCTTCCTCTTTTCCCTTTATCTCACAAATTAGGAGGTTTTTAAGTGGAAAAGAAGCATGATTAGTTTATATTTTAGGAATTTGACAGTGATGTGAAAAATGATAAGGGAGAATGTGACAAAGTACCCCCATTCTTTTTACCTTCTTAGATTTTATGAAGATGGATCAAACCATCAAAGGCAAAATATTAAAAGTAAATTAAGCCCAGTTTTCTTCAAATATTTACTTTGAGTTTTTATTATGAGCAAGACAATGAAATATGCACAAACATAAATGAACAATGTCCCTTCCAGCAAAACTTCTACAGTCTAGTAACAGATAAATGTTCATGAATTATAAGAAACTACCTTTCCATTTGGGGCTTTTCAGTTTTAAATTTTAAAGACTTTAACTGGAGAGGCTTTTCTGAAAAAATACATTCTGCAATATCTGGCACAGATAAAGATAAAAGAGCTAACTTTAGCTAACTTTTTTAGCTAACTTCCTTCTTTAGCTAACTTTTCTAAGTTTAAACTTTAACAGGAAAAGCTATACATTTTAGTAGCTTCTCTTTCTAGTTTGTTTTCTTAACAAATATTTCATATTTCATGCTATTAAAGTATGCCTCGAGTAGTCATGGTCATTCCATAGAAGGATTTATACAGGCTCCAGTTCTTAAAGTACCTGTATATTTCTAAAGTTATGTTTTTAAAAGTTTTTTTTAGGGATAGATGATTTTAAACATTCTTAATGCAATAAACATTTATATCTAGCATATTACTAGATATGAAATATTAAATTACAAGAGCAATATAAGGGTCAGGACACTAGGGGTCAGGAGATTAAGATTAAATTCCTGAGTTTGTCACTTACTAGCTATACAACCCATATTGTTTATGAAATGAGTAATACAATACTTGCTTTAGCTACCCAACAGAATTAGAGAAAGCATCAAATGAAAAATCTCATGTTTAAAAAGCATTATGGGGCTTCCCTGGTGGCGCAGTGTTTGGGAGTCCGCCTGCCGATGCAGGGGACACGGGTTCGTGCCCCGGTCTGGGAAGATCCCACATGCCGTGGAGTGGCTGGGCCCGTGAGCCATGGCTGCTGGGCCTGCACGTCTGGAGCCTGTGCTCCGCAGCAGGAGAGGCCACAGCAGTGAGAGGCCCGCATACCGCAAAAAAAAAAAAAAAAAAGCATTATGAAATAAACAACAAGGTCCTACTATATAGCACAGTAGCAATATCCTGTAATAAAACCATAATGGAAAAGAATATGAAAAAGAATATATATATAAAACCCATATATATATATATATATATATATATATATATATATATATATGCCTGAATCACTTAGCTGTACACCAGAAACTAACACATTATAAATCAACTATATTTCAATAAAACTTTTTTAATTAAAAAACATTATGAAAGTTGAAAATGCTATATAAATAAAAGGTATTATATTAACTAATGTTTGTTATAATGGTCCCAAAGACCTTCAAGACACTAAAATGCCTGTTTAAATTAATTTCAATTTCAGACTTCTAGTATCTTCTACATGCCAGATACTCTATATTGTCAATCAAAGCAAGATTCAATTAAGTTTAATGTAATTATTGTATTAAGTAGTTTTTTGATATTATTATAATCAAATTATTTGAAAACAGGAAAAATAATTTTTGTCATATATACCAGCACTCTATCAGAATATTATGTTATTTAAAATGACAATTCCTTCCTAGGGCATATCAACTAAACGATAATATAATTGGTCTGAGCTTGTTTCTTCATCTACTTAACTCAACCTAAAGAAAACAAGTTAGAACAAGATTAATATTTATGTCCCCACCAAAATAAAACTAAATTAAAAACTAAAACTCATGAGACTGTTATCAATTCCCTTTCCAATTTATATGATTTCTAGGTAAAAAACAATTGAAAGTTAAAAGATAAAACTGTAGTGGCCTCTGAGTAAGTCATAATATCTGTAGGAAACAACTGCCATCATCATTTAATATGACTAACAAGGCTCTCACTTCAGTTATTATTCTGCCTCACAGTGATTCTAATATGTAAGAAAGTTTGGTGAAGTGTTTTAGTTTGCAGAATGTGGGACATGTTCTAACCAGGTTGGTGGGGGAGGGGAGAAGTGACAAATGCCAACAGTAGTCAACTAACTGTGTCTCACTTGGCTTAAATGGGAGGACCATTATGTCTTCCGATACTGATGAAAATGGGATATGGCATAGAAACACAGAATAGTCATATGTGCACAGGACATCTGGCAATTTAGAATTCGCATGAGAAAAAGAAAGCATGAAATTTTACAACCACACAGAGCAAAATGTCTGAAACTCTATAGCTGAGTTCACTGTTTTTCTTAGCCTTTCACATTGCTTTTTTTTCCTGTCAGTTATACCACAGATACCACATAATAGGCAAAAAGTGAACCAGCTGCACTACCAGTGAAACTCTTCTGATTATTAGAAGAAAAGACAGTTAAATGTCAATATTATTAAAGGCATCAAAAAGGTGAATACCAAAGGGAATTTCCATATTTCAACTTCTACTTTTATAATATTGCTTTCTGTTATAAAATTGGACGTGCATTTGAAGCAGTGAGGGAGAGACCAAATCAGAGATAAATAACACTTAAGAATTAACAATATTTAATGGAAAATGTTAATATGTTCCCAAAGTTTTTAAATAAGTATGATAAAATAAAATGTAGAAAACAAGATTTCTGACATGGAAATACCAGAAATTGGTTGTCCCAGCAGCCTTCTCATACTCCCTGTCTCCTCTCCAGGTCTGCTCTCTTTCTGGGCCCTTTTCTTTCACAGATAATTAATCATCAATAGCTTGCAATAAGAAGCTTTTCTCTTCACTGCCTTTCATATGGAGAAGAAAAGTAGATCAGAAATCCTCTTTACACTAATTTAATAACTTTGTTAAAGCCTTTTTAAAACAATAAATATATTGTTTTATATATGGAGAATGCATAGGGCCAGGGTTAAGAAGTTTTAATCCTGCCACATGGTGAGGTCAAGTGAGGAGCAGAGGAGTAGTCAGGATTACCTAAATTTCAGATTTAGTTTATAATTTGCCCTGTTACCTTTGGTAAGACAATTGACCTCTCTTCTGAGTCTCAGTTTCTTCAAAGGAAAAATTATGATCGTGTTATTTATGCTGCTTAACTTAGTAAAGTATTGCAAAGAGTAATTTAGTTATTCAATAAAGTCTATTTGTTAAATTCTATTATATGTCAGACACTGAATTAGGATAAAATGAGATAATAAATATCAAGGCAGCAAGCCCAGTTATAAGTTAGAGTGTTATCATTGCTCTAAAACCTGCCTAACTCTCCAAAGGATATAGTTTTGCACGAAGAATAAAAGGGACATCAATTTAATACGTTCTTTTGTATTTTATATTCTAGAAACTTTCCATTATTACCTCACATTGTCTAGCCTATAAAATTAGCAGAACTACATAAGAATTAATATTTTTACTCCCTATGGCTGTGCAAAATCTCAGGTTGGTTATCATTTAAAAGAGCACAGACATGCATAGCAACTATCATTATTATTACTATTATTTCTATTCAGTTTTTATTGATTACTCATAAAGAAAAGGAAACTAAACGTTTAACAAGTAAGCACCTATTGTTTACCACACTCTGTGCTAGCTATTTTACCTATGAAAACTCATTTAAACCTAACAAATGTTTAGTAAGGTATGTATTATTCTCCCCATTTTATAGGTCCAGTAACAATTCCTAGGGAGGTGAAGGTCACTTGGAGAAACTGGTGAAGTTCTAAAACAAACTTAAGTCTCTCTCTCAAATCTTATGCTTTTTCTGACTAATAGAAAAAATAGTGGAGCTGGAATAGTCCATTTTTACTGATAGAGACACTGCTGCCAAGAGAAGTCAGATTCTCCATGGAGGCCATACAGCAAGTTAGTTACAGAGCCAGATCTAGAATGCATGTCTTCTGTTTTCCAGTTTAATGTGTTTTTCCTTTAAATTTTACTAAAGGTATATGGTGTCCATTTAACTATATTCACAAAATATGATTAATTAATTAATTGAATAAGAAGTTAAGCATAATTATTCTTAATGTTTATAATTTATTAAAAACTGTTTTCCACAGGAACTAAATTTAAAATTAAAAAGTATTTTAATATATGAACACAAGTTGGAAATTTTTCATTTTCATTTTATATGTTGATTTGGCTAGTAGTTTCCTGCCTTTTTTTAAAGTTTTATCAACTTGTTTCCTATTTATTGGTTTTTCAAGTAAAAGACAAAACATTGTTAAAAACTGCAACTAGGGACTTCCCTGGTGGCGCAGTGGTTAAGAATCCGCCTGCCGGGCTTCCCTGGTGGCGCAGTGGTTGAGAGTCCGCCTGCCGATGCAGGGGACGCGGGTTTGTGCCCCGGTCCGGGAAGATCCCACATGCCGCGGAGCAGTTAGGCCTGTGAGTCATGGCCGCTGAGCCTGTGTGTCCGGAGCCTGTGCTCCGCAACGGGAGAGGCCACAACAGTGAGAGGCCCGCGTACCACAAAAAAAAAAAAAAAAAAAAAAAAAAAACTGCAACTAAAAAGCATACCACCCATGGGCCTCCCTGGTGGCGCAGTGGTTGAGAGTCCGCCTGCCAATGCAGGGGATACGGGTTCGTGCCCCGGTTTGGGAGGATCCCATATGCCGCGGAGCGGCTGGGCCCGTGAGCCATGGCCGCTGGGCCTGCGCATCCGGAGCCTGTGCTCCGCAACGGGAGAGGCCACAACAGTGAGAGGCCCGCATACCGCAAAAAGAAAAAAAAAAAAGAAAAAAAAAAAGCATACCACCCAACACTATAAACCAACTAGACATCACGGACTTCTAGAACACTGCATCCAACAATAGCAGAACACATATTCTTCAAGTGAACATGGAACATTCTTCAGAATAGACCATATGCTAGGCCATAAAATATCCATCAATAAATTTAAAAGGATTGAAATCCTACTAAGTAGGTCCTCATAATGGAATAAAATTAGAAATCAATAACAGAAGAATATTAGAGAAATTCACAAATATGTGAAAATTAAATGTTTCTAAATAACCAATGGTTATTAGAAGAAATCACAAGGGAAATGAGAGAATGCTTTGAGATGAATGAAAAAGAAAACACAACATAACAAAACTTATGGGATGCAGAAAAACCAGTCCTTAGAGGGAAATTTATGGTTGTGAAGGCCTATATTAATAAAGAAGAAAGCTAACAAGGACCTACTGTATAGCACAGGGAACTATATTTAATATCTGGTAATAGCCTGTAATGGAAGAAAAAGAAGAAAGACCTCAAACCAATAACACAACTTTCTACCTTAAGAAACTAAAAAACAAGCAAACAAACAAACAAAAAATACAAGCTGAACACAAATAAGGCAAAAGGATGGAAATAATAACATTTAGAGCAGAAATTAATGAAACAGAGGACAGAAAAATAATAGAAAAAAATCAACAAATCCAAAAGTTGATATTTTTTTAAAGATCAACAAAATTGGTAATCCTTTAGATAGACTGTATTATACTCCCTGGTCCCTTACTCCTGCTTCTCATCTCCCTGATAAACTGCCAATGCTCAAGTCCTTATCTCGGATTCTAAACTTGAAATTTTGAGTATCCTAGTTTTGCCATTTACTTATTGTGTGATTTGACTATTTCAGTTTCAGAGTTTCTTTGCCATTGATTGAGAAGAAGTGCAATACCACCAAAGAACACTAGGTTTGGGGTCAATAAACTTGAGTTTTAATGAAGTTCAACTTTGCCTTTTTACAGCTGTGAAATCTCAGTCAAGATCCTTAATCTCTCCAAACCTATTTCCCCATTTGCAAAATGAGGAGTTAGACCTCCCTCATGAGGCTGTTGAGAATATCAAATAAGGACACAAAAAGTGAGAATGTTTTGGAACCTATAAATCACCATCCAGATATGAGATTCTCTTTATAATTAGATGGCAGGAAAAAATACCATTCTTAATTGACAGGTGGCAGTAAAGAAATTGCTTTGATGCATCTTAATTCAAGTACAATTATGTCAAATTTGTTGTATTAGGTCATTTTACACTTACTGAGAAGCATGTTCCCACACTTCACCAGGGCTGAAATTCTAAGCCTTCAAAAAATAAGAAAACATGAATTTCTACCTCCTAAAACAGCTGGAAAGCACAGAATAGCTCCCATCCCTTCTTGCCATCAGCTGGATGGTGTACAATGGCCTGAATTTGACCTGGAGGGGCTACAAGTGTCCAAGCCTGGCAGTAACAGGCCCAATACTAGTTAGTCATTGTTTTCCTCTAAGAATTAATTGCTAAAAAGCAAATCAAGTAGGAAAATCTCAAAAGATGAGACTTATTATCTAGTATACTACAAGTTGCCAACATCTGGGTGAGCCATTTATCAGTGAACTACCAGGCATACCAGCAAGAGATTTGATCAATGATTTAGAGAATATCTACTCATAATTTAGTTATCAACATCAGCCATCTTGCTGTTTTATGGGAAGAGAATGTAAGACATCCCACTAATAGAGAACGTTTGTTGATAATAACTTCTTTACATTTTTTTCATTAATTCTTAATTATAAAAGTGGATGGTTCATATGAAGTCTTAGATAAAGAAGGAACTCAGATCCAGGGTGCCACTAAGGAGGGAGTTGGGTGGGGGGAAGGACTCAAGAATGGTTCTTCTTGGGTTTGGAATAAATCCTTAATAGGACTATTGCAGGTCCGTAAAGTACCCCCTTGACAATAGACTCTTTTCATTTCAGCCAAGCAAAGGGTTTCTTGGTATTCTTCTTCAAACACCTTTTTACCCTTACTCTCATGCCAAAGAAGATATGCTGATTTCCTAGACAAACTACTCATTTTAGGAACTATGAAGGAAATGGATACCACCACTGTAAATAGGTCAGGGAAACAGAGATCTTTGATTATCTGCCTTTCCCACTCTTACCCCCACCAACCATAAGCACAGCCTGGCTGTAGCACTAAAAACAGAACCTTTTTTTCTGTCAAGTGCTATTTACTCAAAAAGGGGGAAATTAACTCAAGAGTCAACACACAAGTCAAAACTATCTTTAACAATTCAAGTTTTTTGGAGAGTAGTGGACAGAGGTTCAATTCTTCTATTTTAGTTCAGAAAATGAAACAAAGTTTTCTTAAAATAAGTATAAAAATAATAATACTCTTTGAAAATGAAAAAGAGATACTTGGTTGGGGAAATGCCGGGATTGGGGAGTGATGAAACAATAAAAATTGGAATGATAAAATGAAGGACATCTCTCCCACCCTGGAACAGATCTCCAAACCTCTGAAATCTGTGCCTCATCTGGAAGTCTCCCTGCTCTCACTCCTACCCCATTCTGGATTCCTAGAAATTCCTACACCCTCAAGCCCTGCAGGTTGTGTCCTTCCCTGTTCTCCAGATTTGGACCGTCTTTAAAAAATGTTGTCTCTCCCTGCAGTAGCCTCTTTGATTTGGCCAGGTATTTATGCTGTGGTTGTTTGGTTTTTTCCAAGTCCCTGGTATTTTTGATCTCTAGCCACACATATCCTGAGTTTTTAGATAGTTTCCAGGCTTTCTCTGAGTTATTGACTTTTTAAATTCTAACTCCCAGTTTTTTTTCCTACCCAATGTCTGCATTTTGTCAATGTTCCATTTTCAAAACTAGAAAAACAACCTAATGGATTTCTTTGGTTTTTCATCTCCCTAAATGATGTTGAATTTACTGGAATTTCAAAGTTCAAAGGAACTATGAAGGTCATCAAATCCAGCTCACTTGTTGGAATTTTAATCTCCCTCTGTTCCTCCAATCTCTGTACCCTAAATGTGGACCCCTTTGACTATTCTTAGATTTAGCTGCTATCTTTCATTCTGTAGCTTCCTCCTTGGGACTGCACAGAACAAAGCTGTTGCCATTGTCCTGTGACAACATTTCAGCTATCTGAATAAGCTTACCTATCCATCATTCCACTGAAACCCCAAGCCTCTTCCAGATTAAAAATAATAATAATAAATAAATAAACCTGTCCCTTTGACAGCTATGTTATATGCCATATTTCAAAGCCCTACAACAAACATTCTTGTTGTTTTACTCAGAATAATTTTATCTTTATTAACATTATATATGTTCTGTCCACAAAGAGAAAAGTCCTCTGTCTTTGAGTACCATGTTTACCTTATGGACACTGAGAATATAACCATTAGTATGCTTACATTTATGCTGACATTTTAGCTTTTAGCATAAGTGAGTTTAACAATGGGATAAAAAGCTAGTGACATGCTCTGCTTAAATGTCAGGAAATCCTTTCCTGATCTCCTCCCTCTGCCAAGTAGGTTAAATGACCTTGGATTTTTCCCCTATAGCATTTTCATCACTGTAACTTATTTTTGTAATTATTTGTTTAATTCTATCTCTCTCGATAGAGTATAAGCTTCAATAGAGCAAAGAGTAAATAATAAAGTTTGTCTATATGCAGGTGCTACCATAGTGCCTGGAACACATTAGAGTTCTCACATATATTTATTGATAGAATGCATAAATCAAAGAGCTTTGTTAGAGCCCTAGAATTGGAAAGGATCTTAGACATCTTATTTTTCAAATGAGTAAACTGAGGCCTCAAGAGGTCAAGGATTTATCCAAGATTGCACAGCTGTTTGGTGAGAGATCTGTAATTTTATATTTTGTCAACCCGCCCACTCCACTGATATCCAACGATTTTAGGTTATGCTCATATACTTAATCCAGGGCTCTAGCTATACTAGTGACTAACTTGGATAAAATTTGGCCATCAAGAATAATTCCCGTATTTATTTTTTTTATTTTTTTGCAGTACGCGGGCCTCTCACTGTTGTGGTCTCTCCCGTTGCAGAGCACAGGCTCCGGACGCACAGGCTCAGTGGCCGTGGCTCATGGGCCCAGCCGCTCCGTGGCATGTGGGATCTTCCCAGACAGGGTCATGAACCCATGTCCCCTGCATCGGCAGGCGGACTCTCAACCACTGTGCCACCAGGGAAGCCCAATTCCCGTATTTATTGATTTCCTTATATCAAACTAAAACAATCTACATGTGCAACTACATTTTAAGAAAAAAAAGAGCATAAAAATTGTTACACTGTACTGATAGTTTGAATTGAGAACTCACAATGTTTAGATGGACTATGCCATCCTGCTCACCATGGGATCTTTATAAAGATTGAAGAGAGAAAAGCAAAATAGATCAACTCAAATTCCTTGCTTAAAATATGTTGAACTGCTCCCTTCCTGAGATTTCACCATTTTAGACCACTTTAGATTCAATATAGTAGCAACTACCACAATTGGCTAGTCTGAATTGGGATATGCTGTGAGTGTAAAATATACACCAGATTTCTAAGATTAAGTACACAAAGGATGTAAAGGATATCTCATTAATAATTTTATATTGATTATATACCAAAACAATAACACTGGATATATGTATTAAAATTAATATATTACTTTTTAAAAAAATTTATGGGACTTTTAGAAAATATTAATTCACATATGTGACACATATTTATGATGAAAGTTTTCAGAATATTAGGAATAGACAGTAACTTCCTCAACTTGATAAAGAATATCTTTAACTCACCCACTCTAAAAAAAAAAAAAAAAAAAACACCTACAGGTAACATCATACTTAATGGTAAAAGGCTGAATTATTTTTCTCTAAGATCAGGAAGAAGGCAAGGATATCCACTCTTATCACTCTTCTCTGAAATAATACTGGAAGTTCTAGCCACTAGCAGTAAGGCAAAGGAAATAAATAAAAGGCATACAAATTGGAAGAGAATAAATAAAACTGTCTCTAGTTGCAGACATGATTGTGTACATAGAAAGTCCCAAGGAATCTATGGAATACTTCTAGCACTAATAAGTGAGTTCAGCAAGGTCACAGGATATAAGATCAATACACAAATATCAGTAATATTCTTATATACTTAACAATGAACAGGTAAAACTGAAATTTAAAACACAATACCATTTATAATCGCACCAAAGAAAATGAAATATTTAGGTACACCCTTAACAAAACCTGTACAGGAATCTGTATGCTGAAAATTACAAAATGCTGATTAAATAAATCAAAGACCTAAATATACAGAGCTATATACCATGTTCATGAATTGTAAAACTTAACATAGTAAAGACATCAATTCTCTCCAAATTGATCTACAGGTTTAATGTAATTCCTGTAAAAATTCCAGCAAGGATTTTTGGAGAAATAAGCAAGCCTGTTCTAAAATTCATATGAAAATCCACAGGATCTAGAATAGCTAAAACAATAGTGAAAAAAAAAGAACAGTGAAGGATAAATCACTCTATCTGTTATTGTCTTACCATATGGCTGCAATAATCAAGATAGTGTTGTATTGATGGAGGGAAAGATACAAAGCTCAATGGAATAGAGGAATGGAATGGAATGGAATAGAGGACCCAGAAAGAGACCTACACAAATATGCTCAATTAATTTTCGACAAAATGAAAACCCATTGAATTGGTGCTGGAGCAGCTGGACATACATGAAGGTAAAAAAACCACACCTTTTTGAAAATATAATTCAAAATGTATCATAGATTTAAACATAACACATAAAACAATAAAACTTTAGAAAAAAATCATAAGAGAAAATTTCCAGGCTGTGGGGCCAGGCAAATAAAACAAAAGAATGATATATAAAAGGAAAACTTGATAAATTGGATCTCATCAAAATTAAAAACCTTTGTTCTGTGAAAACCCATGGTAAAAGGATGGAAAGACAAGTATAGACTTGAAGAAGGTATTTGCAAAAGACCTATATGACAAACAACTAATTTATAGAATATATAAAGAACTCTCAAAACAACAGTAAAATAAAAACACAATTAGAAAACAGGCAAAAGACATAAACAAACATATTAACAAAGAGGATATACAGATGGCATGTAAACACACGGAAATTTGTTCAATATTATTAGCCACAAGAGAAAGGACATGAAAACCACACTCATCAGAATGGCAAAAATAAGAGACAGTGACAACATCAAATGCAGGCAAGGATACAAAGAAACTGGATCATTCACACATTGATGGTGGAAATGCAAATTATACAGCCATCCTGGAAATCAGTGTTTCTCTTAATTACAAAACTAAACAAGCACTTATCATACAATCCAGCAATTACATTCTTGGGCAATGATTCCAGAGAAATGGTAACATGTTCACAACAGCTTTATTTTTAATAACCAAATGATGGAAACAGACTACATGCCCTTCAATGGGTGAATGGTTAAACACACTGTGGTACACCCATACTATGGAGTACCAGTCACCAATAAAAAGGAATGAGCTATTGAAACAGGCAACATCTTGGATGAATCTACAGGGAATTATGCTAAGTCTTTAAAAATGGCTATCCCAAAAGGTCACAAATTGTATGATTCCATTTATATAACATTCTTGAAATAACAAAATTATAAAGATGGAGAAGTAATTGGGAGTGGAGGTTGGGAGATAAGTCGGTGTGGCTATAAAAGGACAACAGAAGGAATCTTTACAGTGATGGAACTGTTCAGTACCTTGACTGTGGTGGTAGATACACAAACCTACATATGTAATAAAACTGTATAGAACTAAATATACTCACACACACACACACACACACACACACACACAAAGTTAAATAAGAAATCTCTGAAAACGATTGGTGAATTGAATCTATGTTAATATACTGATCATGCTATTATACTACAGTTTTGTAAAATGTTACCTTTGAGGGTAACTAGGTAAACACTACATGACATCTCTATTTGTTCTTACAGCTGCATAATTAAGTCAATAAAAATTTCAATTAAAAATGCTTATGTGCTCACATTATATTTCTACTTGATACCACTGCTCTAGAACATTCTCTTTCAATCTTCTAAATAGTTGGTAGCTGTTGAAATGCAAATAAATACAATCTCAAACTTTGGCATTAACTAAAATTCACCATGATCATGTTACATTTAAGTGTATTTCAACTTGAAAATACCCACATGGCCCACCTTCCTCATTTACATTATCTGCTTAGCACCTATAGGCAGAATTGACATTCAAAATATTTTACAGCCAGTATGTCATAGACACTAACAAATGAGAATAGTCAATTACTTAACATAACTGGTATAACCATATTGGAGTAACTAGCTAAATATCAGACCTATTCACAGAATTTTGTGCTTTTAAATCTTGCCCAGAATTATACTATTTCCTACATGCTATGTTTCTGGGATACCAGAAAGACCTACCTACCTCATGGCCATCAACCAATTCTAAAATAATCAGTAAATGGATATTAAGTGCTGTTGTAATAGTAGAGAATCTATTGGATTCAAAGTTGGGGGCCTGGGTGCTTGGTGTATCACTTTGGGCAAGTCCTATCTTCCCCTTCATTTTGTTGTCATCAGCAAGAAGGGATTACATGACATAATGTGTAAGATCCTTACCACCTCAAACATTTTGTGGATATCTTTAGTCAATGATTCCTCTCATTTTTTCCCAAATTGTGAACAGATATCTATACCAAATGAGCAAAACAGCTATTAATGAACTTGGATAGACAGAGCTCAGAATTGTAATTAAAGAACACTCAATAGAAAGTCAATCTGATGAATGGGTAATAGTTTGCACAAGCATTATTTTGCTGTGAGGAGATTAGACATTAACAGCAAAAGCGTTAGAAAGACAGAAAGACAAACTTTACATTTCTCCCAAGGTTGCTCTCCTGACAGCTGTACTACTTTGATTACTCAGCTGAGGGCTAAAGTAGAAGAAGCTTTTTTGGGTCCAAACTTTCTCCTGTGGATTACCCAGAGAAGCAGAGAACTGGGGACCAGATCCATCTCAATAAGTCACAACCCAATCCCCAAGAGAATAAAAGTATAGGGAGACAGAAAAAGGCAGAGAAAATGAATTCTATAGTCACCCAAGCAAATAATCACTTAGATGAAGGGAGAAGCTACTCTTTGGCCACCTAGATTTGTAACTCAAGGGATTCTAAAGTGGCCAAGCTAGGAAGATGGAGTTTGACAGTCTTAGGTTCCAATTCTAAGTCTACCACTTACTAGCAGGGTGAGCTTCATAAAGGCAATTTATCTCAATCTAAAAAAAATGAAATAATAATAGCATACCTCACTAGGATTAAATGAGATAATATGTATTGAAGCACTTAGCACAGAATTTGACCCATAGAAAATATATAATAAATGATAATGCCTGAAATTAGGGTTTTCTTGAAATCCCAGTCTCCACTAACCTACAGCTCAGTTCACAAGTGTTGACACCTGGAATAGGGCACACAATGGAATCAGAGGGGCATTTGGGTATAAGACATGCTAACCTCTCCCTTTGGCTATGGAAGCAGATACCTGAAGATAAGCCAGAAAAACCAACACAGTTTAGTCCTCTGCTTTAGATAAAAAGGGCAATAGAAGAAGAAAGCAAATTAGTGTTTCTCCTTCCTTCTGCTGCCTCCAAAGGCCAACCTATCAAAAACAGTTTTAGGACTGAGCATTCAGGTAAGGAATCAGTTTGGGAGAGGAGAGGGAAACATATATCCAGAGGGCTATTAGTAATACACATATTAGTGTATAGTCTGAAACAGCTTTTCTAACACCTAACCCAGCAGTGTCCTAGAAATAGGAGTTAGGATAAAGAGGAGACAAGAGACCATAAGTAGGAAAGTGAGGCCTAGGTGGGGTGCTTTAATTTTGCTTAGATTAGGTCAATCCCAGCAGGGTTTCTGGACTCCTCTGCTGACCTCATTAGTGACATTTCTCTTTGCATTCAACCTTAACTCTAACTTATCCCTAACTTGAAGGGACTAGAATGAAGCTTTATATGGTAGACTGCCACTATGACCAAGGCAACAATCTTTTTTGGTCTACCACAACCTCCTCTATCTATACCTTTTAAGCAGGCAGCTTCCTTGTGTCCCATCCCCAGAAAATTGTGCTTTCTGTTGGAACGTATTCCAACCTCCTCTCTCAGGTTTTGCTTGATTATATCTCTTCTAGAGATAACTACATTTTGCCAGGGAATTCTGGGAGATCCAAAGGAATGACCCTAATGGTAGAATAGTAAGTTTCCAGCTCTTTCTCTGAAGTGCTGTTTCCAACACTAAAATCAATGCTAGTTAACTTGAGTAACTGCTGGCCACACTCCAGGTGGACTTCAACAACAAATATTTATTGAGCCCTTATCATGTTCCAGACACTTTCTCATATACTGTCTCATGCCTTTTCTGGAAATAGCCAAGGCATGTGTTATTAACCCTATTTTACAAATGAGGACACTGAAATACAGAGAGGTTAAGTCCCATTCTCAGAAGTACACAACTAGCAAATGACAGAGTTAAGAATTTAAATAAAAACTACCCTACTTCAAGACAAATATACTTTCTACTACATAGAGTACATACTGTCATGACCATTAGGACATCACAATGACTTAAAAATCAAATTCAAGTCTCAATTCACTTGCCTTGAGAAAACTCGCCTCCTCAAAGAGCCCCTGACACACTGGCAGTGGGTTAGGGAATAAAAGAATGTCATAATTTTCTAGCACTTTCCCCTTTGCCACTAAAACTCTGACCAAGAAGTAAAATTGTTTAAGAGCCACATTATTTCTTCTGTCAAACTCATCCCAATGCTTCGTACCATAGTCTGAATTGGGATTCAGGGCTCCATGATAGGCCTTTACCCAATAAAAATATCATTCCTAGCTGCAGGTGAAGGCCTTTAATGACTTTCTCAGCCTTCAAAGTCCTTAATCACACATGGGAGATTAAACTTAGAACACAGATTCCCCAGTCAAGGAAAAGAGTAACTTCAATTTAATGAAGGGCAAATGAAAGCTATTAGGGCCTTTCCAAGTGTGGAGGTGAAAATCTGCTAGTGGAGATGTCAAAGATGAGCCCAGTATTCTCATTTCACATATAAATATCTTGAAGTCCAGAGAGGAGAAGGGGATTACCCAAAGTCACACAGTAAGAGATGAAACTAGAACCCAAGTATCTAAGACTCAGTCACATGCAAATATTAGGAGCCTAGAAGTAGTGTTAGGGCAGCAATGGCAGAGAGTGGATGGGCCAGGTGGAGGAAGATTGCAGAAAAAAATCTGGGGTAACTTACTTCATAGTTTAGAAACCATCTGTTTGGTCTTAAGTAAGTGCCAAACTTAAGCTAAGATAGAGTTTGGCCCATATCAGATTTATGACAAATGATAATTTATAAATAATGAAAATTCTCAAATTTCAGCATGTATCGCAGTCACCTGAAAGGCTTGTTAAAATACATGTTTCTGGGCCCCAACCTCAGCATTTATGATTCAGCATTTGCATTTCTAATAAACTCCTAGATTATGCTGATACTGATGGTCCAGGAACCACACTTTGAGATCCTCCAAGTAAATTAATCCATGAAAACCCAGGTGAACCTCCTTTTCAGTTGCTACCCCAAATCTGGAAAATACAATACGTGCCTTCTAAAACATGAAACAAACAAAAACAACTAAACCCATGGCTTTAGATAAATCCTTTCCCTTTCGGAACCTCAATTTCCCTGTATGTAAAATAAAGTATTTGTATTAGGTAATCCCTAATGTTCCTTATGATTCTGAAATGTTAAGATCCAATGAAAACCATTAGTATCATAGGGATTGAACAGTTTCACAACACAAATCCCAAGCAGTCAGCCCATTCAAACAGTTACTAGGTCTGTAGGCTATTGTTTCATCCCCCTTGCTCCCCTACAGCCACTGTATAACAGAATTCCCCGCATAAAACATCAGGCAGAGGCCCAACCGACCTTAATGGAAGTTGCTACCTAAGGATTAAGCTGGAATCTCAGCCATTGCTCTTCTGAAAGCTGAAAAGTTTGCATCGTTAAACTATGTCTAGAGAGGAAAAAAAGAAGCTATTCATGGTCTCTGAACACATGCTTATATTTCAGTTCCAACTACTTATACATTTGCATCTGTTTTCATTCTTGGAAATGTGATTGCCTTTTTTTACGATTATGGCAGCAGACAAATATTGTACTGTGAGAATCTTTCCATCGCTCCTCTGAATCATGTACTCCGGAAACATCCTTGGAACATTTGCAGTGACTGATGGTTTTGTGATTATATTTCATAGGAATGAGCAATGTAACTGAACAGGTGTAGGGCAGTGGAAAAGTACTGTATGAATCTAGAGGATTTACTTTCCCAAACAGCTTCTGCTACAGGCTGTGCCTGAATAAGTTATTTCACTTTCCTGACGTTTCCTAATCTGACATTTCCTATCTGTAAAATAAGGGAGTTAAACCCAGAATGGCTGACCTTGCCTTATAAGCCAAAGTGAGTTGTATGGCACCCCCAATAAAAATAATTCTATGACAAAAAAGAGAAAAACAGCACAGAGATATGTAAAATAAAAATTCCTCTCACTACACCTACCTCTTTTCCAACTCCTGCTAATCAATATTAGCAGTTCTTGGAATAGATTTTTGGACATGTTCAATGAATATATAAATGTATATAAAATCTCTTTTATACCTTAAAAGGATAAATATAAAATGCACGTACAAAAACAGAGCTTAAAGTTAAGTAAGCAGTTACATTTTTGCATGGCGTTATATACTTCTGTACTTGCGTTAATTCTCATAAAGGATAAATCCCTAGAAATGGAATTAAATTTAATAGCTTATATTTTAAACTTTTACTAATTATGCTTATACAACTATTTTCCATACACACTAAAAAGGAACTATTCTACACAGATATATACCTAATATTTCATGCTTAGTATTAGTATCCTTCCAAGATACACACACACACACGCACACACACACACATACTATACGTAGTTTTATTTTTATTTCAGTTGTCCCACCTATAAAAATTCAGCCAACTATTATATTAAATTATTTTTAAGTTCCCATCCATATCTACAATTCCAATAGTATCAATTAATTTTTCTTACCACACTAAGCCTTTCAGTATGTGTGTGTATAATATCAATACTTTAAAAAATACAAATTAAATGGGCAGAAGACCTAAATAGACATTTTTCCAAAGAAGATATACAGACTGCTAACAAACACATGAAAGAATGCTCAACATCATTAATAAGTAGAAAAATGCAAATCAAAACTACAATGAGATATCATCTCACACCAGTCAGAATGGCCATCATCAAAAAATCTAGAAACAATAAATGCTGGAGAGGGTGTGGAGAAAAGGGAACACTCCTGTGCTGCTGGTGGGAATGTGAATTGGTACAGCCACTATGGAGAACATTATGGAGGTTCCTTACAAAACTACAAATAGAACTACCATATGACCCAGCAATCCCAGTACTGGGCATATACCCTGAGAAAACCATAATTCAAAAAGAGTCATGTACCACAATGTTCATTGCAGCTCTATTTACAATAGCCAAGAGATGGAAACAACCTAAGTGTCCATCATCGGATGAATGGATAAAGAAGATGTGACACATGTATACAATGGAATATTACTCAGCCATAAAAAGAAATGAAATTGAGCTATTTGTAATGAGGTGGATAGACCTAGAGTCTGTCATACAGAATGAAGTAAGTCAGAAAGAACAAGACAAATACCGTACGCAAACACATATATATGGAATTTAAGGGAAAAAAAGATGTCATGAAGAACTTAGGGGTAAGACAGGGATAAAGACACAGACCTACTAGAGAATGGACTTGAGGATATGGGGTGGGGTAATGGTAAGCTGTGACAAAGCTAGAGAGAGGTATGGACATATATACACTACCAAATGTAAAATAGATAGCTAGTGGGAAGCAGCCGCATAGTGCAGGGAGATCAGCTCAGTGCTTTGTGACCACCTAGAGGGGTGGGATATGGAGGGTGGGAGGGAGGGAGAAGCAAGAGGGAAGAGATATGGGAACATATGTATATGTATAACTGATTCACTTTGTTATAAAGCAGAAACTAACACACCATTGTAAAGCAATTATACTCCAATAAAGATGTAAAAAAAATAAAAATAAAAATTAACTTAATGTAATGTTTTCAAGATTCATCCACACTGCAGCATGTACTTCATTTCTTTTTAGGCTGAATAATATTTTGTTGTATGGATAAACCATATTTTATTTATCCATTCATTAGCTGATGGCATTTGGATTCCACTTTTGTTATTATGAATAATGCAGGTAATGAACATTAGTGTAAAAGTTTTTGTTTAAAAACTTATTTTCAATTTTAATAGGTATATACCTAAGAGCTAAGTGAAAGACATCAGACACAAAAGTCCACATACTGTATGATTACATTTATATGAAATAAAGAGAATAGGTAAATCCATATAGCAGATTAGTGGTTTCCAAGGGCTGGGGTGGGGAAAGAATGGGAAGTTACTGCTTAATAGGTATGGAGTTTCTTTTCGGGGTGATGAAAATGTTCTAGAATTAGTTATGATAGTTGTAGAACACTGTAAATGTACTAAAGCCACTTAACTATACACTACAAAAGTGGTTAAAATTGTGAATTTTATGTTATATGAATTACACCTCAAAAAATACAACCACGTATAGTTCATATTACATTATACTATGCCATATAGTTTTGTTTTAAAACACTTTATTCTGAAACAATTTTAGATTTACACAAAATTTGCAAAAATTATACAGATAGTTTTCATATATGCTTCTCCCAGCTTCCCAGATGTTGACATCTTACATAGCCATTTATAATTATCAAAACCAGGAAATTTGGTATGCTACTATTAAGTAAAGACCTCATTCAATTTTCACAAGTTTTTCCACTGATGTCCCTTTTCTCTTACAAGATCCATTTCAAAATCTCAGACTGCATTTACTTCTCATGACTCCATAATCTGCTTCAGTCTGTAAGATTTCCTCAATCTTTCCTTATTTTTCATGACTCTGATATTTTTGAAGAATATTACTGTTATTCATAAAATAGCCTTCAATTTTCTTCTTTCTGATGTTTTCTCTTGAGTAGATTGAGTTTATGCTTTTTATGGCAAGAATATCACAAAAGTGATATTGTGCCCTTAGTGCATCATATCAGGAGGTACAGTATGTCACGTGTCTTATAACTGCAGGTGTTCACCTTGATCACATGGTTAACGTATTGTCTTCTGGGTTTCTGCACTGTAAAGTTACTATTTTCTCCTTTGTAATTCACAAACATTTGGGGGGAGATCTTCGAATTTTGCCCACTAATTTTGGCATCAATTGGGGGATCTTGTCTGCAATAATTGTGAATTATTGCAGTGATTGCCTAATGGTAATTATTTTTTCTCTTTCCTTCTACACTTGTTAATTGGAACTCTTCCATAAGGAAAATCTGTCCCCTCTGTCTCATGATGTATTTATGTATGTACGTAAGTGTTTATACAGTTATTTACTTAAATCAGGCTGGACTCCTGGATATTTATTTTATATCATATAGTTTTAATATAAAAGATGTATACATAATATTATTTAAAACAAATAAGGTACACCAGTTTATAAGTTGCTTTTGTCATTTAAATTTGTCTTACATTTTGCCATATTATCGATATACATAGAAATAATTCATTTTAATATAGCTACATAGAAACTATCATTTTCCATAATTTTAAATAATTTACATTTCTTGGAGTTATGTATTCTGTTTAATTTTGTTTTATTTTTCTGTTGTTATCTGTTTGATTTTTGTTGGCTCTTAGAAACAAGATTGCAGTGAACACTCTATACCTATCTTTGTGTATCCTTGTTATGCTTGTAGATGTGGGTAAGCTTATCTTTATGATAAACTCCTAACAGTAGAATTGCTGGGATGAAGAAAGTATTAATTTTTCAGAAATGTACTAAAATGAAGAGGAATGCTGAAGTCAAGAAAACATTTGCCTAGCATGTCTTGAAAATGAAATTTTAATGAAATTGCATAACAAAATGATATAAAAGAAATAACAAGTATTAAAATTTTACTTTGGTGGTGAAAACTTTTGGAGGACTAATATAACAACCTAATATACTATTGCTTACATCTTAAACTGAGATAATTATGTTGTAATGATTAAGAATTTCAATGCCAGTAAGCATCTGAATGGTTTTCCTTGAAGTACATACACATGTTAATGAATTACATTAGAGAAATTATAAAATTAATAACAAATATTTAAAAATCAACTTTATATACCTATTTAAATTGCACATTGAAAGTTATGAAAAAAGGAGTAGGCACCATAAGGCTGTGAAACGAGTGGTTTTTGTAAGAAGATATATTCTAAAGAAATTACACTTTAGAAATTATAAAATAAATAAGAAAAATTAAAATTGAAACATAATTGTTTATATCTTAAGTTATCTTCATGAAGACAACTAGGAATTCTAAAATCAGTAAATATTTAAATGTTTGTGAAGGGTACTTCCTATTTAAACTACACTATAAAAATGTACAAAGTTATTATCAAACAGGAAAATTTTGTCTTTGATGGTACATTTAGAGGGTCAAATTGCTATCCCTATATCACTGTCTATGAAATTATTTATATATTACATAGAAAATTATTAAATTTTTAAAATATAAAATCAGTAAAATAATGAAATTTTGTTTTGAAAAATACACCATAATGAAACTGTAGTATAAAATAATACAAAATAACTAACAAACATTTAAAACTTCTAGAAAGTTGAATTTCAATGTAATTGCTTTAATTTTTCTTGAGATAATGTATTATATGTTCATATTTTTCTATTTTTAATTGAGACATAATTTGTATACCATAAAATTCACTATTTTAAATTATACAATTCAGTGATTTTTAGTATATTCACAATACTAGGCAACTATTACCACTATCTAAATCCAGAACATTTACATCAGTCCAAAAAGAACGCAGTAACTATTATCAGTCACTCCCAATTTCGGCACTCCTACCTACTGACAACCACTAGTCTACTTTCTATCTCCAAATGTTCTATCTATTCTGAGCATTTCATATGAATAAAATTATATAGTAGGTGGCTTTTAGTATCTGGCTTCTTTTACTTAGCATAATATTTTCACAGTTCATCCATGCTGTAGCATGAATCAGTAGTCCATTCTTCTTATATTCATTTATTTTTATTTTATTCTTTTTATTTTAATTCTTTATATTCCACTGTATGGATAGACCACGTTTTGTTTATTCGTTCATTGGTTGATGGACATTTGGGCTGTTTTGGGGGGTTTTACTATTATAAATAATATTGCCATGAATATTCACATACAGCTCTTTGTGTGAACACGTGTTCAATTATCTTGTGTATATAACTAAGAGTGAAATTGCTAGGCTATGTAGTCATATTTTGAGGAACTGTCCAACTTATTTTCTAAGTGAACACACCATTTTACATTTCAACCAGCAGTGTATGAGGATTCCAATATCTCCATATCCTCATCAACACTTGTAATTGGCTATCATTTTATTGTATCCATCCTAGTGGCTGTGAAGCAGCATCTCATTGTGTGTTTTTTTTTTCCTTTTTAAAAACAGCTTTAACGTAGAGAATGGACTTGAGGACATGGGGAGTGGGAAGGGTAAGCTTGGATGAAGTGAGAGTGGCATGGACATATATACACTACCAAATATAAAATAGAGAGCTAGTGGGAAGCAGCCGCATAGCACAGGGAGATCAGCTCGGTGTTTTGTGACCACTTAGAGGGGTGGGATAGGGAAGGTGGAAGGGAGATGCAAAGAGGGAGGAGATATAGGGATATACGTATATGTATAACTGATTCACTTTGTTATAAAGCAGAAACTAATGCACCATTGTAAAGCAATTAAACTCCAATAAAGATATTAAAAAATACATAAATAAAAATAAAAAATAAAAACAACTTTATTGAGGTATAACTGATAAACAAAAATGACACATATTTAATCTGTACAATTTGATGATTTGGGACATATGCATACACCTGCGAAATCGTCAACATAATCCAAGTATTGGGCTGGCCAAAAGTTCGTTCGGGTTTTTCCATATAGTAGATATATCCATTACCTCCAAAAGTTTGCTTATTCCTCTTTGCTTTTTGTGGAAGAGGGTGGAGTGTGTGTGTGTGTGTGTGTGTGTGTGTTACAAACACTTAATATGAGCTCTACCTTCTTAACAAATTTTTAAGTGCACGATACAGTATTTTTAACTACAGCTACTACGGTGCACAGCAGACTTCTAGAACTTATTCATTTTACATAACTGAAACGTTATATCCATTGAACAACTCCCCATTTCCCTTTTTCACAGCCTCTGGCAACCATCATTCTATGCCCTGTTTCTATGAATTTGGCTATTTCATATACCTCACATAAGTGGAATCACGTACTCCTTCTGTGACTGGCTTATTTCACTTAACAACATCCTCCAGTTTCATCCATGTTGTTGCAAATGTCATTGTGGTTTTGATTTGCAGTTCTCTATTGACTAATGACATCAAGTATCTAATCATGTTCTTACTGGCCACTTGTATATCTTCTTTGGAGAAACACATAGTCAAATGTTTCTACCTTTTTTAAATTGGGTTATTTGCTTTCATATTGTTAAGATGTAGGAGTTAGTTATACATTCTGGATACTAGACCCTTATCAGACATATTATTTGCAATTATTTTCTCCCATTTTTGGGGTTGCCTTCTCACTTTATTGACAGTGACCTTTTTGAATCACAAAAGTTTTTAATTTTGATGATGTCAAATTTATCTATTGTTCTTTCTGTTGTTTGTGCTTTTGGTGTCATCACAAAGAATTCATTGTTAAATACAAGGTCACAAAGAGGAGCCTCTAGGTTTTCTTCTAAAAGTTTTATAAATTAGCTCTTACATATAAATCTTTGATGCATTTTGAGTTAAATTTTGTATACAATGTGAAGTAGGAGTCCTTTGCATTTGGATAGCCATTTGACTCTGTACCATTAATTTAAAAGACTGTTCTTTTATTCATTGAATTGTCATGGCTCACTTACTGAAAATTAATTGACCATAAATGTATAAAGTTATCTGGAGCTTCAATTTGTTTACATGAATCTGTATGTTTACTGTTATGCTAGTAGCACATAGTCTTCATTAAAGTCGCTTTCTTTATAAGTTTTGAAGTATGGAAGTGTGAATCTTTTATCTTTGTTCTCCTTGTTTAAGATGGTTTTGGCTATTCTTGGTCCCTTGCATTTCCATATAAGTTTTAGCATCAGCTTGTGAATTTCTGCAAAGATGCCAGCTAGGAATTTAATAAGGACTGTAATGAAACTGTACATCACTTTTGGGAATATTAGTATCTTAATAATATTGTCTTCCAAATCTATGAACATGAGTAACTTTGCATTTATTCAGGCCTTCCTTAATTTATTTTAATAATTTTGTCATTTTGGTGTACATGTCTTACACTTATTTTTGTTAAATTTATTCCTAAGTATTTTATTCTTTTAAATACTATAACATATGAAATTGTTCCCTTAATTTTATTTTTGGAAAGTTCATCACTATAAGTGAACAACTGTATAAATACAATTGATTTTTGTATATCAATCTTGTATCTTGAAACCTTGATCAACTCATTCATTAGCTTTAATAGTTTTTTGGTCAATTCTTTAGGACTTTCTATACAAGAGATCACGTCATATACAACTAGAGAAAGTTTTACTTTTTTCTTTCCAATATGGATGACATTAATTTTTTTTCTGGCCTAATTGCCTTGGCCAGAACTTCCAGTACAATGTTAAATAGAAATGGTAAGAAAAGACATTTTTGTCTTGTTCCTGATATTAGGGAGAAAGCATTCAGTCTTTCACTATTAAATATGATGTTAGCTGTGGATTTTACATTCATGTCCCTTATCATGTTGAGGGAGTTGCCTTCTCTTAAGTTCTTGACATTTTTTTATCATGAAAGAGTGTTGCATTATTTTCAAGTGATGTTTTGACATCTAGTGAGATGACCAAGGTGTTTTTGCCCTTTATTCTACGAATATGGTGTATTACATCGATTGATATTCAGATGTTGAACCAACTTTGCATTCCTAGAATTAATCCCACTTGGTTATACTGTGTGATCTTTTTTATATATTGTTGAATTCCATTTGCTGGTATTGTGTTGAGGATTTTTACATCTATATTCACAAGGGACATGGGATTGCAGTTTTCTTGTGATGTCTTGTAAGATTTAGATAACAGGATAACATTGGCTTTATGTACTGAGTTTGAACGTGTTCCCTCCTCTTCTATTTTTTGAAGTGTTTGTGAAGAAGTAGTGTTAATTATTCTTTAAAATTTGGTAGAATTCACCATGAGGTCAATTGGTCTTGGGCTTTTCTTTGTAGGAAGTTTGTTCTTTACTAATTGAATCTCTTTATTTGTGATAAGTTTATGCAGATTTTCTATTTCTTCTTCATTAAGATTCAGTAGTTTTTGTGTCTTTCTAGGAATTTTTCCATTTTATCTGTTATATAATTTATTGGGGTATAATTGTTCATCGTATTGCCTTATACTCCTTTCATCTCTATAAGGACAATAGTAATGGCCCCTCTTTCACTTGATTTTAGTAATTTGAGTCTACTTCCTTTTTTTGCTATGCCAGTCTAGGCAATAGTTTGTGAATTTTGTTTATCTTTCCAGAGAACCAATATTTGGTTTTGTTGGTTTTTTCTATTGTTTTTCCATTCTCCATTTCATTATTTCCACTATAGTCTTCATTAATATTTTGGTGCTGTTTGTTGTGGGCTTAGTCTGCTCTTATTTTTCTAGTTTCTTAAGGTGGAAGGAAATTTAGGTTATTGATTTGCAATCTTTCTTCTCTTTAAATGTAGACATTTACAGTTATAAATGTCCCTCTGAGGGGCTGGTTTTGCTGCATCCCATAATTTCTGGCATGTTGTTTATTCATTTTCATTCTTTTCAAAGTAGTTTTTAATTTCATGTGATTTATTATTTGACCCATTTGTTATTTAAGATTGTGTTGTTTAATTTCCACTTATCTGTGAATTTCCCAAATTTCCTCCTGTGATTAATTTCTCATTTCATTCTATGTGGTTGGAAAATATACTTTATGTGATTTAAATCTTCCTAAATATATTGAGACTTGTTTTATGGCCTAAAATATGACCTGTCCTGGAGATTGTTCCATGTGCACCTGAGAAGAATTTATATTCTGCTGTCATTGGATGGAGTGTTCTATACATGTCTGTTAAGACTAGTTGATTTATAATGTTGTTCAAGTCTTCTATTTCCTCGTTGATTTTATACCTAGTTATACTATCAATTATTAAAGTGAGTTATTGAAGTCTCTAGCTATTACTGTTGAATTGTCTATTTCTCCTTTCAATTTTTTCAGTATTCACTTCATGTGTTTTAAGGGTTTGTTGTTAGGTATATATGTGTTTCTAATTGCTATAACTTACTGATGGATTACCTATTTTTGTCATTGTAAAATGCACCTATTTTGTCTCTAGTAACAATTTTTGTCTTGAAGTCTATTTTGCCTGATACCAGTATAGCTACTCCAGCTCATATTTGGTTACTATCTTCATAGCATATTTTTCATCCTTTTACTTTCAATCTATTTGTGTTTTTGAGTCTAAAGTTTGTTTCTTATGGACAGCATACAGTTAGATCATATTTTTTATCCATTCTGCCTACCTCAGCCTTTTAATTGCAGTGTTTAATTCATTTACATTTACTTTAGTTATTAATAAGCTAGGATTTATGTCTGCCATTTGGCTATTTGATTTTTATATGCTTTTTTGTTTCTCTTCTCCTCCATTACTTCTTTCTTTTGTGTTACATAGATATTTTCTACTGTACCATTTTAATTCCCTTATTGTTTCCTTTACTCTATTTTTTCTATTTGTTGTCTTAGTGATAACCCTAAGGATTATATTTTACATATTACAACAATCTGGTTCAGATTAATAACAACTTAATTCAATAGTATACAAAAACTGTGTTCCTATAAAACTCTATTATTTCCCCCATTTGTGCCATTCCCCTCTTCAGTGTTTATTGTTGTTTTGTTTGTTGTTGTTTACTGAATTTTTGAAACTAATTTTGTAAAGTCTGTATTCTATATCTTATGTGGTCACTGAAGTCTCTGCTCAGTTAGCTTATATGTTAGCTAATGATTGGACAAAGATTTTCAAACATCTAGAACCAATAAGTCTCTCATTGGTGCCAAGGGGCTATTTGTGTATATGTGTTTTGGCCTACTTCACTTTCTGCTTGATCAGAGCCTCTACATAATTTATAAGTATCAAGATGGTGTCTTCTCAAGTCTTTTCTGAGCATGCACACCATCCTGGTAATGTACACAGCCCAATGCATGCATGTCGTTTCCAAATTCTCAGGAATACATCAAAGCTTTTCAAAACCCCTACAGACATCTTATTCTACAGCTTTTCTTTTTAAGATTTTTTGTTAGTCTAACGTTTCTCCTATCTGTTGTGCACCATCTCTGTGAAGTTAAATTATTGCCTTTGATTCACTTTGATTGTTTTTAACAAATGTCCCAGAGGGGAAAAAGTCTTTTCCACTGGACAAACTCTGAGTCAAGTCAAATAAAGACAAGTTTGCAAGGAGGATTTTCCAGCAAACCTCCAGAGAGTTTAAATAGTGAAACTTATCTGGGAATGAAGCTTTGAAAGAGTTTGCTTCCCATTCTTCCACCACTGATGTCTTCCAGGATGATAGTTTTTACCATAATTGTGATCTCTTGGAGCTCAGGAACACTGCAGAGGTGGAAGCAGAGGGTGGAACTAGGGCAAGTTATAATGCCAAGAAACTGACTATTCTTACTGATATTCAGCTGTTTTCCTTGAGTCTCTTGTATTTCCTCATTGCTTCAAGTTTTTTATTAATTTTCAGAGTTCTGAAAAAGTTGATTATGACTTTTAAAAAGATCAGTGATCTCCATTACTTTTATGGAGTAGAGAATTTTCAGAGGTTCTTTGCTCTCCCATTTTCACCAGTGTTACCTTGCTTACATTTGAAACATAGTTAATTGTGCTAAAGATGACCTGGAATTATAAAACCAGTAAATGCATCAATAATTCTTATTTAAAAGACACATTTTGATAAAATTTTACTATAAAATGTTATAAATTAAGTAACAAATATTAAAACTTGAATGAATATTTTTGATCTTTATACCCTTGAATTTTTTATACTATCTAAATCGACATCTAAGATGAATTTCAGGCAGAGGAATTAAAATTTAATCTCTTCTATTTTAAAGTTTGGCACTGTGTTGTTCTTTTTCTCCATGTATTTTCCATATATAGAAAATATTTTTCACAAATTTAATCCACAGTATTTCACACTGTTAGATAAGTGCCTCTCTAATTTTTTTAAAGTTTAATTAATTTATTTATTTTTCATAAGCAGGTTCTTACTAATTCTCTATTTTAAACATATTAGTGTAGATATCTCAATCTCAACCTCCCAATTCATCCCACCACCACCATGTCCCCCTCCACTTTCCCCCTTGGTGTCCATATGTTTGTTCTCTAAATCTGTGTCTCTACTACTGCCTTGCAAACTGGTTTATCTGTACCATTTTTCTAGATTCCACATATATGCATTAATATATTATATTTGTTTTTTCTTTCCGAAATATTTCACTCTGTATGACAGTCTCTATGTTAGTCCACGTCTCTATAAATGACCCAATTTTCTTCCTCTTTATGGCTGAGTAATATTCCATTGTATATATGTACTACTTCTTTATCCATTTGTCATTTAATGGGCATTTAGGTCACTTCCATGACCTACCTATTGTAAATAGTGCCGCAATGAACATTGGGGTGTATGTGTCTCTTTTTTTAACATATTTATTGGAGTAACATTGCTTTAAAAAGTTGTGTGAGTTTCCACCGTATAACAAAGTGAATCAGCTATATGTATACATATATCCCCATATCCCCTCCCTCTTGCATCTCCCTCGCACCCTCCCTATCCCACCCCTCTAGGTGGTCACAAAGCACTGAGCTGATTTCCCTGTGCTATGAAGCTACTTCCCACTAGCTATCTGGTTTATATTTGGTAATGTATATATGTCAATTGTACCCTCTCATGTTGTCCCAGCTTACCCTTCCTCCTCACCGTGTCCTCAAGTTCATTCTCTACCTATGTGTCTTTCTTCCTGTCCTGTCCCTTTGTTTGTCAGAACCATTTTTTGTTTTGTTGATTCCATATATATGTGTTAGCATATGGTATTCTCTTTCTGACTTACTTCACTCTGTATGACAGAACCTAGGTCCATCCACCTCACTACAAATAACTCAATTTCATTTCTTTCTATGGCTGAGTAATATTCCATTGTATATATGTGTCATGTTGCAGTTGTTCAGTCAGGGACGAAAATGAGTCCAACACACAAGATGTATGCATTAAAGCACAGTGGTAGAGGGCTGTTGCTCGCTCAGGCAAAACAGCAAAGCCTTCAGTCCACTATGGCATATTTATTTAAGCTTTATCTAATACAAAAAGGTTCTTTTTAGCACAGGCTGTGTCGTCCTTGAACATCTAAGCAATGCACCTCCTTACTTTCTTATGTTCCCAATTATACCAAGGACATGCGTGGATCAGTGCCCAGAACAATCAGTACTGCTTGCAGTCCTGAAACATTCGCACGCACCCAGCTTGCTAGGTGAGCCAATTCTTGGGTCATGTCTCTTCCCATGTCCTCAGTTACCCTTCTACAGTGTCACACCTTCTTTATCCATTCATCTGTCAATGGACACTTGGGTTGTTTCCATGTCCTGGATACTGTAAATGGTGCTGAAATGAACATTGTGTTACATGACTCTTTTTGAATTATGGTTTTCTCAGGGTGTATGCCCAGTAGGGGGATTGCTGGGTCGTATGGTAGTTCTATTTTTAGTTTTTTAGGGAACCTCCATACTGTTCTCCATAGTTGCTGTATCAGTTTACATTCCCACCAACAGAGCCAGAAGGTTCCCATTTCTCCACAACCTATCCAACATTTGTTGTTTGTAGATTTTCTGATGATGCCCATTCTGACCAGTGTGAGGTGATACCTCATTATAGTTTTGATTTGCATTTCTCTAATAATTAGTGATGTTGAGCAACTTTTCATGTGCCTCTTGGCCATCTGTATGTCTTCTTTGGAGAAATGTCTATTTAGGTCTTCTGCCCATGTTTTGATTGGGTTGTTTTTTTTTTAATATTGAGCAGCATGAGCTGTTTATATATTTTGGAGATTAATCCTTTGTCAGTTGCTTCATTTGCAAATATTTTCTCCCATTCTGAGGGTTGTCTTTTCATCTTGTTTATAGTTTCCTTTGTTGTGCAAAAGCTCCTAAGTTTCATTAGTTCCCATTTGCTTAATTTTGATTTTATTTCCATTACTCTAGGAGGTGGGTCAAAAAAGATCTTGCTGTGATTTATGTCAAAGAGTGTTCTGCCTATGTTTTCCTCTAAGAGTTTTATAGTGTCCTGTCTTACATTTAGGTCTTTAATCCATTTTGAGTTTATTTTTGTGTATGGTGTTAGGGAGTGTTCTAATTACATGTTTTCACATGTAGCTGTCCAGATTTCCTGACACCATTTATTGAAGAGACTGTCTTTTCACCATTGTATATCCTTGCCACCTTTGTCATAGATGAGTTCACCATAGGTGTGTTGGTTTAACTCTGGGCTTTCTATCCTTTTGCATTGATCTATATTTCTGTTTTTGTGCCAGTAACATATTGTCTTGATTACTGTAGTTTTGTAGTGTAGTCTAAAGTCAGGGAGTCTGATTCCTCCAGCTCAGATTTTTTCCCTCAAGGTTGCTTTGGCTACTTGTGGTCTTTTGTGTCTCCATACAAATTTAAGATTTTTTTTTAGTTCTGTAAAAAATGCCATTGGTAATTTGATAGGGATTGCATTGAATCTGTAGATTGCTTTGGGTAGTATAGTCATTTTCACAATTGATTCTTCAAATCCAGGAGCATATTATATCTCTCCATCTGTTTGTGTCATCTTTGATTTCTTTCAACAGTGCCCTATAGTTGTCTGAGTGCAGGTCTTTTATATCCTTAGGTAGGTTTATTCCTAGGTATTTTATTCTTTTTGTTGCAATGGTGAATGGGATTGTTTCATTAATTTATCTTTCTGAATTTTCATTGTTAGTGTATAGCAATGGCAGAGATCTGTGTGCATTAATTTTGTATCCTGCAACTTTACCATATTCATTGATTAGATCTAGTATTTTTCTGGTGGCATCTTTCGGATTCTCTATGTATAGTGTCATATCATCTGCAAACAGTGACAGTTATACTTCTCCTTTTCCAAATTGGATTATCTTATTTCTTTTTTTCTCTGATTGCCGTGGTTAGGACTTCCAAAACTATGTTGAATAATAGAGGCGAGAGTGGACATCTTGTCTTGTTCCTGATTTTGGTGGAAATGCTTTCAGTTTTTCACCATTGAGAATAGTGTTGCTGTGGGTTTATCATATATGGCCCATATTATGTTGACGTAGGTTCCTCTATGCCCACTTACTGGAGAGATTTTATCTAAATGGGTGTGGAATTTTGTCAAAAGCTTTTTCTGCATCTATTGAGTTGATCATATGGTTTTTTTCTTCAATTTGTTAATATGGTGTATGACAATGATTGGTTTGTGTATATTGAAGAATCCTTGCATTCCTGGGATAAGCCCCACTTGCAAATGGTGTATGATTTTTTTAATGTGCTGTTGGATTCTCTTTGATAGTATTTTTTTGAGGATTTTTGCATCTTTGTTCATCAGTGATATTGGTCAGTAATTTTCTTTTTTCTGATATATTTTTCTGGTTTTGGTATCAGGATATGGTGGCCCCATAGAATGAGTTTGGGAATGTTCCTTCCTCTCTAATTTTTTGGAAGAGTTTGAGAAGGATGGGTGTTAGCTCTTCTCTAAGAGTTTGATAGAATTCACCTGTGAAGCCTTCTGGTCCTGGACTTTTGTTTGTTGGAAGATTTTTAATCACAGTTTCAATTTCATTACTTATGTTTGTTCTCTTCATGTTTTCTATTTCTTCCTGGTGCTTCAGTCTTGGAAGGTTATACCTTTCTAAGAATTTGTCCATTTCTTCCAGGTTGTCAATTTTGTTGGCATAGAGTTGCTTGTAAGAGTCTCTTATGCTGCTTATTATTTCTGTGGTGTCCATTGTAACTTCTCCTTTTTCATTTCTAATTTTTTTTACTTGAATTCCCTCCTTTTCTTGGTGAGCCCAGCTAAAGGTTTATCAATTTTGTTTATCTTCTTAAAGAACCAGCTTTTAGTTTTTTTGATCTTTGCTATTGTTTTCTTTGTTTGTATTCCATTTATTTCTGCTCTGATCTTTGTGATTTCTTTCCTTCTGCTAACTTTGGGTTTTGTTTGTTCTTCTTTCTCGAGCTCTTTTAGGTGTAGGGTTAGATTGTTTATTTGAGATTTTTCTTCTTTCTTGGGTTAGGCTTCTATTCCTATGAACTTCCCTCTTAGAATTGCTTTTGCTATATCCCATAGGTTTTGGATCATTGTGGTTTTGTTGTCATTTGTCTCTAGGTATTGTTTGATTTCCTCTTTGATTTCTTCAGTGATCTCTTGTTTATTTAATAATGTATTGTTTAGCTTGCATGTGTTTGTGTTTTTTACAGTTTTTTCCCCTGTAATTTATTTCTAATATCATAGCGTTGTCTTCGGAAAATATACTTGACATGATTTCAATTTTCTTAAGTTTATGGAGGCTTGATTTGTGACACAAATATGATCTATCCTGGAGAATATTCCATGTGCACCTGAGAAGTGTAATCTGCTGTTTTCAGATGGAATGTTCTATAAATATCAATTAAATCTATCTGGTCTATTGTGTCATTTAAAGCTTGTGTTTCCTTATTAAATTTCTATCTAGATGATCTGTCCATTGGTGTAAGTGATGTGTTAAATTCCCCCACTATTATTGTATTACTGTCAATTTCCTCTTCTATAGTTGTTAGCATTTGCCTTCTGTATAGTGGTGCTCCTATGTTGGGTGCATATATATTTATAATTTTTATACCTTCTTCTTGGATTGATCCCCGATCATTATGTTGTCATTCCTTGTCTCTTGTAATATTCTTTAAGTCTAATTTATCTGATATGGGTATTGCTACTCCAGCTTTCTTGCATGGAATTTCTTTTTCCATCCCCTCACTTTAAGTCTGTATGTGTCCCTAAGTCTGCAGTGGGTCTCTTGTAGACAGCATATATACAGGTCTTGTATTTGTATTATTCATTGAGCCTGTGTCTTTCTGTTGGAACATTTAATCCATTCATATTTAAGGTAATTATCAATATGTATGTTCCTATTGGCATTTTCTTAATTGCTTTGGGTTTGTTTTTCTAGGTCCTTTTCTTTTCTTGTGTTTCCCACTTTGAGAAGTTTCTTTAGCATTTGTTGTAGAGCTGATTTGGGGGTGCTGAATTCTATTAGCTTTTGCTTATCTGTAAAGCTTTTGATTTCTCTGTCGAATCTGAATGAGATCATTGCCAGGTAGAGTAATCTTGGTTGTGGGTTCTTTCCTTTCATCAGTTTAAATATAGCATGCCACTCCCTTCTGCCTTGTACAATTTCTGCTGAGAAATCAGCTTTTAACCTTATGGGAGCTCCCTTGTATGTTATTTGTCATTTTTCCCTTGTTGTTTTTAATTATTTTCCTTTGTCCTATTTTTTTGTCAACTTGATTTCTATGTGTCTTGGCATGTTTCTCCTTGGATTTATCCTGCCTGTGACTCTTTGCACTTCCTGGACTAGGGTGGTTATTTCCTTTCCCATGTATGGGACTTTCTTTTTTTACATCTTTATTGGAGTATAATTACTTTACAGTGGTGTGTTACTTTTGGCTTTATAACAAAGTGAATCAGTTATACATGTACATATATCCCCATATCTCTTCCCTGTCACATATCCCTCCCTCTCACATTCCATAAACCACCGCTCTGGTGGTCACAAAACACTGAGCTAATCTCCCTGTGCTATGTGGCTGCTTCCCAGTAGCTACCTATTTTACATTTGGTAGTGTATATATGTCCATGCCACTCTCTCACTTTGTCTCACCTTACCCATCCCCCACCCCTTAGGCTCAAGTCCATTCTCTAGTAGGTCTGCATCTTTATTCCTGTCCTACCCTACGTTCTGCATAAACTTCTTTTTTCTTTTTAGATTCCATATATATGTGTTAGCATACGGTATTTGTTTTTCTCTTTCTGACTTACTTCACTCTGTATGACAGACCCTATGTCCACTCACCTCACTACAAATAACTCAATTTCGTTTCTTTTTATGCTGAGTAATATTCCATTGTATATATGTGCCACATCTTCTTTATCCATTCATCTCTTGATGGACACTTAGGTTGCTCCCATGTCCTGGTTATTGTAAATAGAGTTGCAATGAACATTGTAGTACATGACTCTTTTTGAATTATGGTTTTCTCAGAGTGTATGCCCAGTAGGGGGATTGCTGGGTCGTATGGTAGTTCTATTTTTAGTTTTTTAAGGAACCTCCATATTGTTCTCCATAGTGACTATATCAATTTACATTCTCACCAACAGGGCAAGAGGGTTCCCTTTTCTCCACACCCTCTCCAGCATTTATTGTTTGTAGATTTTTTGATGATGGCAATTCTGACTGGTGTGAGATGATATCTCATTGTAATTTTGATTTGCATTTCTCTAATGATCAGTGAAGTTGAGCATCCTTTCATGTGTTTGTTGGCAATCTGTATATCTTCTTTGGAGAAATGTCTACTTAGGTTTCTGCCCATTTTGGGATTGGGTTGTTTGCTTTTTTAATATTAAGCTGCACGAGCTGCTTGTAAATTTTGGAGATTGATCCTTTGTCAGTTTCTTCATTTGCAAATATTATCTCCCATTCTGAGGGTTGTCTTTTCATCTTGTTTATGGTTTCATTTGAGGTGCAAAAGCTTTTAAGTTTCATTAGGTCCCATTTGCTTATTTTTGTTGTTATTTCCATTCCTCTAAGAGGTGGATCAAAAAGGATCTTGATGTGATTTATGTCATAGAGTGTTCTATGTTTTCCTCTAAGAGTTTGACAGTGTCTGGTCTTATATTTAGGTCTTTAAACCATTTTGAGTTTATTTTTGTGTATGGTGTTAGGGAGGGTTCTAATTTCACTCTTTTAGATATAGCTGTCCAGTTTTCCCAACACCACTTATTGAAAAAGCAGTCTTTTCTCCATTGTATATTCTTGCCTCCATTATCAAAAATAAGGTGACCATATGTGTGTGTGTTTATCTCTATGCATTCTATCCTGTTCCTTTGATGTATATTTCTCGTTTTGTGCTAGTACCACACTGGCTTGATGACTGTAGCTTTGTAGTGTAGTCTGAAGTCAGGGAGCCTGATTCCTCCAGCTCCGTTTTTCTTTCCCAAGATTGCTTTGGCTATTCAGGGTCTTTTGTATTTCCATGCAAATTGTGAAGTTTTTTGTTCTAGTTCTGTGAAAAATGCCAGTGGTGGTTTGACAGGTTGTTTAGGGATTGCATTGAACATGCAATTTGCCTTATGTATTGAGGTGCTCCTATGTTGGGTGCATAAATATTTACAATTGTTATATCTTCTTTTTGGATGGATCCCTTGATCATTATGTAGTGTCCTTCTTTGTCTCTTGTAATAGTCTTTTTTTAAAGTCTATTTCGTCCGATATGAGAATTGCTACTCCAGCTTTCTTTTGGTTTCCATTTGTATAGAGTATATTTTTCCATCCCCTAATTTTCTGTCTGTATGTGTCCCTAGGTCTGCAGTGGGCCTCTTGTAGACAGCATATATACGGGTCTTGTTTTTGTATCCATTCTACCAGTCTGTGTCTCATGGTTGGGGCATTTAATCCATTTACATTTAAGGTAAGTATTGATATGTATGTTCCTATTACCATTTTCTTAATTGTTTGGGGTTTGCTATTGTAGGTCTTTTCCTTTTCTTGTGTTGCCTGCCTACAAATGTTCCTTTTGCATCTGTTGTAAAACAGGTTGGGTGGTGCTGAATTCTCTTAGCTTTTGCTTGTTTGTAAAGGTTTTAATTTTTCCATCAAATCTGAATGAAATCCTTGCTGAGTAGAGAAATTTTGGTTGTAGGGTTTTCTCCTTCATCACTTTAAGTATGTCCTGCCTCTCCCTTCTGGCTTGCAGAGTTTCTGCTGAAAGATCAGAAGTTAACCTTATGGGGATTCCCTTGTGTGTTATTTGTTGTTTTTCCCTTAATGGTTTTAATATTTTTTCTTTGTATTTAATTTTTGATAGTTTGATTAATATGTGTCTTGGCGTGTTTCTGCTTTGCTTTATCCTTTATGGGACCCTCTACACTTCCTCTACTTGACTGTTTCCTTTTCCATATTTGGGAAGTTTTCAACTATAATTTCTTCAAATATTTTCTCAGTCCCTGTCCTTTTCTCTTCTTCTTCTGGGACCCCTATAATTCGAATGTCAGTTAATTTCCTGTTGTCCCAGAGCTGTCTGAGACTGTCCTCAATACTTTTAATTCTTTATTCTTTATTCTACTCTGCAGTAATTTTTTCCACTATTTTACCTTCCAGATCCCTTATCAGTTCTTCTGCCTCAGTTATTCTGCTATTGATCCCTTCTAGAGAATTTTTAATTACATTTATTTTGTTGTTCATCACTGTTTGTTTGCTCTTTAGTTCTTCTAGGTCCTTTTTAAATGTTTCCTGTGTTTTCTCCATTCTATTTCCAAGATTTTGGATCATCTTTACTATCATTATTCTGAATCCTTTTTCAAGTAAACTGCATATTTCCTCTTCATTTGTTAGGTCTGGTGGGTTTTTACCTTGCTCCTTCATCTGCTGTGTGTTTCTCTGTCTTCTCATTTTGCTTAACTTACTGTGTCTGGGGTCTCCTTTTCACAGGCTGCAGATTCGTAGTTCCCATTGTTTTAGGTGTCTGCCCCCAGGTTCTAATGTTGGTTCAGTGGGTTGTGTAAGCCTCCTGGTTGAGGGGACTAGTGCCTGTGTTTTGGTGGATGAGGCTGGATCCTGTCTTTCTGTTGGGCAATTCCACGTCTGGTAGTGTGTTTTGGGGTGTCTGGGGCCTTATTATAACTTTAGACAGCCTCTCTTCTAATGGTGCATTTGTGTTCCTCTCTGACTAGTTGTTTGGCATAGGGAGTCCAGCACTGTAGCTTGTTGGTCATTAAGTGGAGCTGGGTATTGGTGTTGAGATGGAGATCTTTGGGAGATTTTCGACATTTGATATTTCATGGAGCTGGGAGGTCTCTTATAGACCAATGTCCTGAACTTGGCTCTCCCTCCTCAGAGGTACACCTCTGATGCCTGCCTGGAGCACCAAGAGCCTGTCATCCACACGGCTCAGAATAAAAGGGAGAAAAAGAAAGAAAGGAAGGAAGGAAGGAAGGAAGAAAGAAAGAAGTAAATAAAATAAAATAAATGTTATTAAAATAAAAAATAATTATTAAATAAACTTTGTAAATGTAATACAAAAAAAGAAAGAAAGAAGAGAGCAACCAAACCAAAAAACAAATTCACCAGTTACAACAAGCTCTAAAAACTATACTGAAAAAAGAAAAAAAGAGGACAGACAGAACCCTAGGACAAATGGTAAAAGCAAAGTTATACAGACAAAATCACACACAAAAGCATACACATACACAAAATCACACACAAAAGCATACACATACACCCTGGGAAAATGAAAAAAAGGGAAGGAAATATATGTAGCGTTGCTCCCAAAGTCCACCTCCTCAATTTAGGATGATTCATTGACTATTTAGGTATTCCACAGATGCAGGCTACATCAAGTTGATTGTGGAGATTTAATCCACTGCTCCTGAAGCTGCTGGGAGAAATTTCCCTTTCTCTTCTTTTTTCGCACAGCTCCTGGGTTTCAGCTTTGGATTTGGCCCCGCCTCTGCGTGTAAGTCTCCTGAGGGCATTTGTCCTTCGCTCAGACAGGATGGGTTTAAAGGAGCAGCTGATTAAGGGGCTTTCTCACTCAGGCCGTGGGGAGGGAGGGGTAAAGGATGCAGGGCGAGCCTGCGGTGGCAGAGGCCAGCAAGACGTTGCAACAGCTTGAGGTGTGCTGTGTGTTCTCCCGGGGAAGTTGTCCCTGGATCACGGGACCCTGGCAGTGGCGGGCTTCACAAGCTCCCGGGAGGGGAGGTGTGGATAGTGACCTGTGCTTGCACACAGGCTTCTTGGTGGCTGCAGCAGCAGCCTTAGCATCTCATGCCTGTCTCTGGGGTCCACGCTGATAGCCGCAGCTCGCAGTCATCTCTGGAGCTCCTTTAAGTGGCACTCTTAATCCCCTCTCTTCGCAAACCAGGAAACAAAGAGGCAAGAAAAAGTCCCTTCCTCTTCAGTAGCTCCAGACTTTTTCCAAGACACCCTCCCGGCTAGCTGTGGCGCACTAGCTCCCTTCAGGCTGTGTTCATGCCACCAACCCCAGTCCTCTCCCTGGGATCTGACCCCTGAAGCCTGAGCCTCAGCTCCCAGCCCTTGCCCACCCTGGCAGGTGAGCAGACAAGCCTCTCAGGCTGGTGAGTGCTGGTCGGCACCAATCTTCTGTACAGGAATCTCTCTGCTTTGCCCTCCACACCCCTGTTCCTGTGCTCTCCTCCGTGGCTCCAAAGATTCCCCCCTTCACCACCCACAGTCTTAGCCCACGAAAGGGCTTCCTCTTGTGTGGGAACCTTTCCTCCTTCACAGCTCCCTCACACTGGTGCAGGTCCCATTCCTATTTTTTGTCTCTGTTTTTTTTTTCTTTTTTTTTTGGCCCTACCCAGGTAAGTGGGGAGTTTCTTGCCTTTTGTGAGGTCTGAGGTCTTCTGCCAGCATTCAGTAGGTGTTCTATAGGAGTTGTTCCACATGTAAATGTATTTCTGATGTATTTGTGAGGAGGAAGGTGATCTCCATGTCTTACTCTTCCGCCATCTTGTTGCTCCTCCAAACGTGGTGATTTTTGTCTCATCTAAATTAGAGAGTTTTTGTTTCATCTAAAAATTAACCACCTGCTGACAGGATGGACCTCACCGAACCGCCAGGTCTGTCCTCTCCATGCACTCAGCCTGTGCAGCTGCAGTTTCCCATGCTCCCGATCTGTGGGCATCCACATACCGATGCTCTCATCTGCCGCTATAGGGCACTCCTGGCCCAGGCGGCCCAGACTACCAGCCTCAGAGGGTAATAATGGGGTGGGGGTGGCCACAGTGAGTTCTGGGATTTGTGGTCCCAGGGAAAGGATTGCAGAAGTGAAAAGTGCTAAGAGTTGCCTCTGCCCTGCCACCTTCTCTGGACGGTTTGGATGCTCCAGATTGGCCAACCCTTATCTTGGGAGACCTTAGGGATGTTTTTGACTATAATCTCTTCAAATACCTTCTTGGGTCCTTTCTCTCTCTCTTCTCCTTCTCGGACCCCTATAATGTGAATGTGGGTGTGTTTAATATTGTCCCAGATGTCTCTTAGGCTGTCTTCATTTCTTTTCATTCTTTTTTCTTTATTCTGTTCCATTGCAGTGAATACCACCCTTCTGTCTTCCAGGTCACTTACCCATTCTTTTGCTGCAGTTATTCTGCTATTGATTCCTTCTAGTGTGTTTTTTATTTCAGTTATTGTGTTGTTCATCTCTGTTTGTCAGTTCTTTAATTCTTCTAGGTGTTTGTTCTTTAATTCTTCTAAGTGTTTTTTCTTTAATTCTTCTAGGTCTTTGTTAAATATTTCTTGCATCTTCTCAGTCTTTGCCTCCATTCTTTTTCTGAGGTCCTGGATCATCTTCACTATCATTATTCTGAATTCTTTTTCTAGAAGGTTGCCTATCTCCACTTTATTTAGTTGTTTTTCTTAGATTTTATCTTGTTCCTTCATCTGGTACAAAGTCCTCTGCCTTTTCATTTTGTCTATCTTTCTGTGAATGTGGTTTTTGTTCCACAGGCTGCAGGATTGTAGTTCTTGCTTCTCCTGTCTGCCCTCTGGTGGATGAAGTTATCTCAGAGGCTTATGCAAGCTTCCTGATGAGAGGGACTGGTTGCGGTTAGAGCTGGTGTTGCTCTGGTTGGCAGAGCTCAATAAAACTTTAATCTTCTTGTCTGCTGATGGGTGGGGTTGAGTTCCCTCCTTGTTGGTTTTGTGGCCTGAGGTATCCCAACACTGGAGGCTACAGGCTCTTTGGTGGGGCTAATGGTGGACTCCAGGAGGACTTATGCAAAGGAGTACTTCCCAGAGCTTCTGCTGCCTGTGTCCTTGTCCCTGCAGTAAGCCACATCCACCCCATGCTTCAGCAGGAGGTCATCTCCTATGGGGTCACTGCTCCTTCCCTCTGGGTCTCATGCACACAATACTTTGTGTGTGCCCTCCAAGAGTGGAGTCTCTGTTTCCCCCAGTCCTGTTGATGTCTTGCAATCAAATCCCACTAGCCTTCAAAGTCCGATTCTCTGGGAATTCCTCCTTCCATTGCCGTACCCCCAGGTTGGGAAGCCTGATGTGGGGCTAAGGACCTTTACTCCAGTGGCTGGACTTCTGTGCTATAATTGTTCTCCAGTTTGTGAACCACCAGCTCAGTGGTTATGGAATTTGATTTTATTGTGATTACACCCCTCCTGCCATCTCATTGTGGCTTCTCCTTTGTCTTTGGTTGTGGGGTATCCTTTTGGTGAGTTCCAGTGTCCTCCTGTCGATGATTGTTCAGTAGTTAGCTGTGATTCCAGTCCTCTTGCAAGAGGGAGTGAGTGCACGTCCTTCTCCTCCACCATCTTGAACCAATTGCTCACAGTGTCTCTCCAATTCTATTTCAGTTGTCTCATCTACAAAAATCCCTGCCTCTCAGAGGACTAAAAATTATTAAGTTCCCATCCAAATACTCAATTCTAAGTACTTTCATTTAATTTTTCTTACTCCACTGTCCCTTGGGCCCCAGAATACATAGCAGAATTCTGCATCAAGTAGATAATGGTACCTAACAGTGGCCACATATGCAATTTTCACATCTCCATTTGTTGGAAATACTCTCAACTGTTCCCAAGGAAATGTTGTTTAACCTGCTCTGAAGTTGAAGTTTAAGGATAATGTGTACTAGGTTTTCCTTGGGAAATTGGTGGGAGGAACAGTGTAACATGGACAGAAACCCTAGAACCCTGGCAGTCTGAGATAGTCAAGTTTGCTTTGTGGAGGTTCTAGAATCCTAGAGTAGGAAATAAAAAGGGGCAATATATGAAACCTTTGAAAGTATATCATAATAGGTATTGTCTTCATTCTGATCTCAATAGACATTGTTGTAAATCAATATTCAGTCACAAACTTTTTCTTAGCTGCCTCCAGTATATTAAGAGACTGGCTGGCTTCAATAGCGATGAACATCAGGTTAAAGCTGGAAAATAGTACTAGAACAACTACACAAATGCCCTGTCAGAATGGGTCCCTAAAAGTCTTATAGCTCAAAATCCTTTTTAACTACTTAGAAAACAGAACAAAAAGAACTGAGTTTGGAGAAAGCAGATTTTTTAAGTATTACATTTATTTCAATAAATATTTATTGAGTCTCAATGCACACAGAAACATACTAGGCACAATTGTAGGGATTAGATAGAAAAAACTGATACAGATGAAATGATGTGGAGTCTCTACCCTCTGGGAACTTACACCTAAGAAAGGGAAATTTAATATAAAAAGCAATCACACACAAGACAAAATGTGGGAATTGCCTATGAAAGGTACGAGCAGAGCACTCCAAAGAGGAAGAGAAGAGTTGAGAGACACAGGGTCATTTGAGATGGACCATGAAGTATGGATAGGATTGTCGACTAAGGTGAGTATAGACATTACATATTGGAAGAAAAAGGAATCCAGAGTGACGTGTGCATTGAGTACCTGCAGGGGAGAAGTGAGTAAGACTTGGAAACTAGTTGAGGACAGATGAAGAAGGACCTCAAAAGCAATAATAGTTTCTATTTTATTCTGTAGGCCATGGGAAATCACTGGCTGATATTTTTAAAGAAGGGGACTGGCATGAATGAAGTTGCACTTTAGGAAACTTAGTCTTAAGGTCATGTGCAAAAGGAATTACAAAGCTGAGTGGTAGAATGCAGGGGAGACAGCAGTGAGACATCTGGTGACACACTGCAAGGGTTTGGATGATAGTAATTTAGGGCAGAACAACACTGCAAAACAAGAAAAGTTTGGTTTTGGTTCCAGTGTCCCTTGGTCCATCACCATCCCCAGGCCCCTACTCCTCTATATCTATTGTCATCTCACCACATAGTATCTAGTAAAACCTATCCAAGGTATCTCTCTTTCTCCTGGAACTGATCTACTCTCAACCCCAGGGCCTTTCTTCATTCCCAGTAGCCCTGGGCCTTTCTTTCTGTTTTTAGCACCTAATCATAGGATGTTAGACCTGAAGATCATGCAATCAGGCTAATTTGACTCTAGGCTATTTGACTCCAGGCTATGTGATTCCAACTTTTTAAATTCTGTACACCATGATGAGGAAACTCAGATAGGAAAGTGACTTGCCCAAAGTTGCATGTAGAGTTAGGGGCTGAAAAAAAAAAAGCTGGCAGAAAAAGGACTGAAGGAATTACGATCATTGCAATATTCCTTCCTCTGGATTACACTGTCAGGTCCTCAAGCTATTACTCACCTCTGAATAAACTTTAGGCAGCAGCATGTTCGGTTGGTAGCATCTGGTTAGATTCAGCCCTGTTTACCAAGTTGTAGTCAGAATTACCTCTGCCCTCATCCCTTTCCAGAAAGACTATTCGCTCCCTAGTTAAAATTAGTCCCCAGTTGTCAGAACAGGTGGTACATTGAAAGAGCCTCAGAAAGCAGCACTGTTGAGAGAAGAAGGCAAAAATGGCTGGGGTCTGGGGGAAATCAGATTACTGAAAGGAGTGAGTAAAAAGGAGGCTCTTGGACCCCCATCAGACATGATATAAGGGAGTAAATGAGTGCCTGGTAAAACATATATTTAAGAAAGCATGAAGGAGTTTGATGAGAGGAAGGATGGGATAGTGGACTGGATGGAAAAGTATGAAGGGCACAATTAGGTGTAGAGATAAATATGTAGGAGTACTGTAACTAATAGCTATGGCAATTATTCTCAGAAGAATCGTATTATCAAACAAATTGTATGCTGAGCCTCTTCCAATAAGAATACAAAAAGAGAGTGGCATTTTACTAATATAAATCTAATCTATAGATGCAAATCTTTAATTAATTCATATTACAAAGTTAATCAAAAGTTAAGGCATTACTGTACACCAATATGTTAAATTTGACACATAACACCTGTATTTGAGGGTTTTGTTCATTCAAAACTTACAAATTTTTAAAACTGCAAACAAAACCTTTTTAGGTGGTGATGTGGCAGATCGTGTGCTGAGAAAGTTGGTGCAGGGTGCAAGAGAAGGGGGGTTTGCATGGTTTTGACTTCATTGGAATCAAACATCAACTGTGACTGTGGCTCCTCCTGCTCCCACCAGCTCTCCTTCAGCTTCTCCCAATTCAGAAGAAAGAGGCTGTATGTTATCATGCTCAGTTGTTGAGAGAGAAAGAAAGCAACAATAATGTCAACTGATTCTGCAGCCATGTGGTTGACAAGGGCTTGGTGCCCCGGATGGGTGAGAGGACTGAGCCTCTGAGGTGGGAGAGCCGAGTTCTAGACACTGGACCACAAGACACCTCCTGGTCCCATGTAATATCAATCGGCAAGAGCTCTCCCAGAAATCTCCATTTCAATGCTAAGACCCAGCTCCACTCAATGACCAGCAAGCTCCAGTGCTGGGCAGCCCATTTCAAACAACTAGTAAGACAGGAAAAACACACCACCCATTAGAAGAGAGGCTACCTAAAATCATAATAAGGCCACAAACACCCCAAAACACACCATCGGATGCAGTCCTGCCCAACAGAAAGACAAGATCCAGCCTCTTCCACCAGAGCACAGGCACCAGTCCCTTCAAGCAGGAAGCCTACACAACCCACTGAACCAACATTACCCACTGGGGGCAGACACTAAAAACAACAGGAATAACGAACAAGCAGCCTGTGAAAAGGAAACCCCAAACACAGTAAGTTAAGCAAAATGAGAAGACAGAGAATTACGTAGCAGATGAAGGAGCAAGGTAAAAACCCACCAGACCAAAAAAAATGAGAAGGAAACAGGCAGTCTACCTGAAAAATATTTCAGAGTAATGATAGTTAAGATGATACAAAATCTTGGAAATAGAATGGAGAAAATACAAGGAACATTTAACAAGGACCTAGAAGAACTAAAGAGGAAACAATCAATGATGAAAAACACAGTAAATGAAATTAAAAATTCTCTAGAAGGAATCAATAGCAGAATAACTAAGGCAGAAGAACGAATAAGTGACCTGGAAGATAAAATAGTGGAAACAACTACCACAGAGCAGAATAAAGAGAAAAGAATGAAAAGAATTGACGACAGTCTCAGAAACCTCTGGGACAACATTAAACGCACCAACATTCGAATTATAGGGGTTCCAGAAGAAGAAGAGGAAAAGAAAGGGACAGACAAAATATTTGAAGAGATTATAGTTGAAAGCTTCCCTAATATGGGAAAGGAAATAGTCAATCAAGCACAGGAAGTGCAGAGAGTCCATACAGGAAAAATCCAAGGAGGAACATGCCAAGACACATATTAATCAAACTATCAAAAATTAAATATAAAGAAAAAATATTAAAAGCAGCAAGGAAGAGCAACAATTGACATACAAGGGAATCCCCATAAGGGTAACAGCTGACCTTCCAGCAAAACCTCTGCAAGCCAGAAGGGAGTGGTAGGACATATTTAAAGTGATGAAAGGGAAAAACCTACAACCAAGATTACTCTACCCAGCAAGGATCTCATTCACATTCAATGGAGAAATTCAAACGTTTACAGACAAACAAAAGCTAACACAATTCAGCACCACCAAACCAGCTTTACAACAAATGCTAAAGGAACTTCTCTGGGCAGGAAACACAAGAGAAGACCTACAAAAATGAACCCAAAACAATTATGAAAATGGTAATAGAAACATACATATCGATAATTACCTTAAATGTAAATCGATTAAATGCTCCCACCAAAAGACATAGACTGGCTGAATGGACACAAAAACAAGATGCGTATATATGCTGTCTAGATGAGACTCACTTCAAACCTAGGGACACACACAGACTGAGAGTGAGGGAATGGAGAAAGGTATTCAATGCACAAAGAAATCAAAAGAGGGCTAGAGTAGCAATACTCATATCAGATAAACTAAACTTTAAAATAAACACTATTACAAGAGACAAAGAAGGACACTACATAATGATCAAGGGGTCAAACCAAGAAGACATAACAATTGTAAATATTTATGCACACAACACAGAAGCACCTCAGTACATAAGGCAAATGCTAACAGTGATAAAAGGGGAAATCGACAGTAACACAATCATAGTAGGGGACTTCAACATCCCATTTTCACAAATGGAAAGATCATCCAAATGAAAATAAATAAGGAAACACAAGCTTTAAATGATACATTAAACAAGGTGGACTTAATTGATATTTATAGGACATTCCATCCAAAAACATCAGAATACACATTTTTCTCAAGTGCTCATGGAACATTCTCCAGGAGAGATAATATCTTGGTTCACAAATCAAGCCTCATCAATATAAGAAAATTGAAATCATATCAAGTATCTTTTCCAACCACAACGCTGTGAGACTATATATCAATTGTAGGAAAAATCTGTAAAAAATACAAACACATGGAACCTAAACAATACGCTACTAAATAACCAAGAAATCACTGAAAATATCAAAGAAGAAATTTAAAAATACCTAGAACCGAATGACAATGAAAACACAATCAGCCAAAACTTATGGGATGCAGCACAAGCAGTTCTAAGAGGAAGTTTATAGCAATACATTCCTACCTCAAGAAACAAGAAACATCTCAAATAAACAACCTAACCTTACACCAAAAGCAATTAGAGAAAGAAGAACAAAAAAAACCCAAAGTTAGCAGAAGGAAAGAAATCATAAATATCAGATCGTAACTAAATGAAATAGAAATGAAGGAAAGGATAGCAAAGATCAATAAAACTAAAAGCTGGCTCTTTGAGAAGATTAAAAAAATTGATAAACCATTAGCCAGACTCATCAAAAAAAAGGGAGAAGACTCAAATCAATAGAATTAGAAATGAAAAGCAAGTAACAACTGACACTGCAGAAATACTAAGGGTCATGAGAGATTGCTACAAGCACATACATGCCAATAAAATGGAAAACCTGGAAGAAATGGGCAAATTTTTAGAAAAGCAAAACGTTCAGAGACTAAACCAGGGAGAAATAGAAAATATAAACAGATAAATCACAAGCACTGAAATTGAAACTGTGATTAAAATATTCCAAGAAACAAAAGCCCAGGATCAGATGGCTTCACAGGTGAATTCTATCAAATATTTAGAGAAGAGCTAACACCTATCCTTCTCAAACTCTTCCAGAATAGAACAGAGGGAGGAACTCATTCTAAGAGGCCACCATCACCCTGATACCAAAACCAGACAAAGATGTCACAAAGAAAGAAAACTACAGGCCAGTATCACTGATGAACATAGATGTTAAAATCCTCAACAAAATACTAGCAAACATAATCCAACAGCACATTAAAAGGATCATACACCATGATCACGTGGGGTTTATCCCAGGAATGCAAGGAATCTTCACTATACACAAATCAATGTGATAAACCATATTGAAAAATTGAAGGAGAAAAACCATATGATCTTCTCAACAGATTCAGAAAAAGCTTTTGACAATATTCAACACTCATTTATGAAAAAAACCCTCCAGAAAGCAGGCATAGAGGGAATTTTCCTCAACATAATAAAGGCCATATATGACAAACCCACAGCCAACATTGTTCTGAATGGTGAAAAACTGAAACCATTTCCACTAAGACCAGAAACAAGACAAGGTTGCCCACTCTCACCACTATTAATCAACATAATTGTGGAAGTTTTAGCCACAGAAATAAGAGAAGAAAAAGAAATAAAAAGAATCCAATTTGGAAAAAAAGAAGTAAAACTGTCACTGTTTGCAGATGACATGATGCTATACATCCTAGAGATTCTACCAGAAAACTACTAGAGCTATTCAATGAATTTGGTAAAGTAGCAGGATACAAAATGAATGCAAAGAAATGTCTTGCATTCCTATATACTAAAGATGAAAAATCTGAAAGAGAAGTTAATGAAACACTCCCATTTACCATTTCAACAAAAAGAATAAAATACCTATGAATAAATCTACCTAAGCAGACTAAAGACCTGTATGCAGAAAACAACAAGACATCGATGAAAGAAATTAAAGATGATACAAAGTGATGGAGAGCTATACCATGTTCTTGGATTGGAAGAATCAACATTGAGAAAATGACTATACTACCCAAAGTAATCTACAGATTCAATGAAATCCATGTCAAACTACCAATGGAATTTTTCACATAACTAATTTCACAATTTCCATGGAAAAACAAAAGACCCCGAATAACCAAAACAATCTTGAGAAAGAAAAATGGAGCTGGAGGAATCAGGCTCCCTGACTTCAGACTATACTACAGACCTACAGTAATCAAGACACTATGTTACTGGCACAAAAACAGAAATATAGATCAATGGAACAGAACAGAAAACCGAGAGATAAGCCCACACATATATGGTCACCTTATCTTTGATAAAGGAGGCAAGAATATTCAATGAAGAAAAGACAGCCTCTTCAATAAGTGGTGCTGGGCAGGGAGATCAGCTCAGTGCTTTGTGACCGCCTGGAGGGGTGGGATGGGGAGGGTGGGAGGGAGGGAGATGCATGAGGGAAGGGATGTGGGAACAGATGTATATGTATGACTGATTCACTTTGTTATAAAGCAGAAACTAATAAAAAAAATAATATTTACAAAAAAAAATAAAAAATAAAAAAAATAAAAAAATTAAAAAAAAATAAGTGGTGCTGGGAAAACTGGACAGCTACATGTAAAAGAATGAAATTAGAGCACTCCCAAACACCATACACAAAAATAAACTCAAAATGGATTAAAAGTAAGGCCAGACAGTATAAAATGTATGGCCAGACAGTATAAAACTCTTAGAGGAAAACATAGGCAGAACTCTCTATGACATAAATCACAGCAATATCCTTCTTGATCCACATCCTAGACAAATGGAAATAAAAACAAAAATAAAGAAATGGGACCTAATGAAAATTAAAAGCTTTTGCACAGCAAAAGAAACCATAAACAAGACCAAAAGACAACCCTCAGAATGGGAGAAAATATTTGCAAATGAAGCAACTGAAAATGAGTAAACTCCAAAATTTACAAGCAGCTCATGCAGCTCAATATCAAAAAAAACAAACAACCCAATCCAAAAATGGGCAGAAGACCTATATAGACATTTCTCCAAAGAAGATATACAGATTGCCCACAAACGCATGAACAGATGCTCCACATCACTAATCATTAGACAAATGCAAATCAAAACTGCAATGAGGTGTCACCTCACACCAATAAGAATGGCTATCATCAAAAAATCTACAAACAATAAATGCTGGAGAGGGTGTGGTGAAAGGGAACCCTCTCGCACTCTTGTTGGGATTGTAAATTGGTACAGCCACTATGGAGAACAGTATGGAGGTTCCTTAAAAAATTAGAAATAGAACTACCATATGACCCAGCAATCCCACTACTGGGCATATACCCTGAGAAAACCATAATTCAGAAAGAATCATGTACTAAAATGGTCATTGCAGCTCTGTTTACAATAGCTAGGACATGGAAGCAACCTAAGTGTCCATCGACAGATGAATGGATAAAGAAGGTGTGACACATATATACAATGGAATATTACTCAGCCATATAAAGAAATGAGATTGAGTTATTTGTAGTGAGGTGGATGGACCTAGAGTCTGTCATACAGAGTGAGGTAAGTCAGAAAGAGAAAAACAAATACCGTACACTAACACATATATATGGAATCTAAAAAAAATTGGTTATGAAGAACCTAGGGGCAAGACTGGAATAAAGAGGCAGATGTAGACAATGGACTTGAGGACACTGGGCGGGGGAAGGGGAAGCTGGGACGAAGTGAGAGAGTGTCATGGACTAATATATACTACAAATGTAAAAAAGCTAGTGGGAAGCAGCCGCATAACACAGGGAGATCAACTCAGTGCCCTGTGATCACCTAGAGGGATGGGATAGGGAGGTTTGGCGGGAGATGCAAGAGGGAGTAGATATGTGTATATGTATAGCTGATTCACTTTGTTATAATTCAGAAACTTACACACCACTGTAAAACAATTATACTCCAATAAAGCAGTAAAAAAAAAAAAAAGCAAAACTTTTTTAGGCTTTCTAGATCATTTTTATGAGACCCAAGAATCCACAGAATGTATGTACCTTAAACCACCAGCTTAACATGTACTTTTCCTTGGGTAATTCATCATTTAATAGGGAATTCCAAAGAAAAGTCTTCAAGAATTGAATGAATAAATGTTTAAAGGAGAAATTTCAGACAGTAAGCCTTTCAGAAAGTGTCAAAGGCCCTGAGGGTAGTGTAGGTTGCCGATAATTTGATAACAAACGTCATATTAAATATTATAATTTTCCATCTAAAAAATAAAATGGATCCTATTGCTTTGTAATATAGAATACAAAAATAAAGTCTGGCAAAATGTTCTTGGCTAGTGGTGTATATGAAAAAGATAGGACATAATCCTTAACATGGAGAGCAATGACCCCTTGTCAAAAAGCCATATCAAAATCCTGGTGGGAATATTAAATTTTTCTCTTTATCAACTAGAAGCATGAGATTTTTAAAGGATGAAAACACTATAGCATACAAAGTTCTTAATAATAGCAAAACAATAAGAGGACATATAGACTCCAAATCTCTTTTATGTAACACAAACTTCTCTTTTACCTAAACTGAAAGAGTTAGATGGGGCTTGGCAAGAGTTTCTACCATTAAAGCAGTTCTTAACATGAGTCGTGGCTTCAGGGCATATCTAAGCTCTTTGAAATTGTATGCAAAGTTTCATGTATATATATGTACATTTTTTTCTGGGAAGAAGGTCCGCAGCTTTTATCAAAGTCACAAAGGGATTTGTGCTCCTCCCCCGCTGAAAATACAGCTTTAGAACCACAGAACATAAAGATCTCATCTCCAAGAATGTTACATGTAATTCCAGGGTGTATGGTTTGTAAAAACAAAGGTGGAAGGTTATTTGGAAGGAGGTAAAATATTCTTAACGAAAAAGCATTAAATTTGATAAGGTTTCGAGAGTCCATGATTGCAACATATGACCATCCAAATTCACATGAGGTGTTCATGTGCCCCTGAGGAAAGGGTTTATATGGAATGTAACTATGTGCAAAGCAGTATTCAGGGAACAAGGTTATGTGCTGGAGGTGAGGGCTTAGATAATAAGATAGACCTGGTACTCCAAGAGCCCACTAAGGCAACTTTCTTAGTATATACGTTTTAGCTACATTGGTTTCTGAAATCAACCAAATTTTTAAAATCAGTCTTGACCCAACATTTAATTACTGATGTGCATTATTATAGCACCATCTTGTGGAATACAGTTGAAATTCATGCATGTCTTTAGGTGGCTGCTTAGTCAGTCGTTCTCAAAGTGTGTTCTGTGAACCCCTGGGGGTACTTAAGGCATATTCAGGGAGTCCATAGGGGCAAAGCTATTTTCAATAATACTAAGATGTCATTTGCCCTTTTAAATGTGTTGGATTTGTACTGATGCAAATGGTGGGTAGAACTATGTATACTTTAGCATGAATCATGGCAATGGTCCCAAATTATACTATTAGTCATTGTGTTCTTCACTGCTATGCATCTGAAGGAAACCAAAAGCTTGTTATACTTACGAGTATCCTTATGAAGTAGCAAGAAAAAAACTGGGGTGTCCAGGCCGAAGGACTCAATGTACAGGAATTCACTTTGTCAATTTTGCTTGTAAGAAATCGCTCCAAGAACTGAGGAATCTCTGCGAGTAGCAGACATTTGTGAGCATCACAGATAAGAGGCTTGTGTTTTAATATGCACTCCTCCACCCATTAGCTTAAAGTTTCAAGGGTTTTTATCTCTATAAAGAGGATATTACTAGGAGTTGCTGCATTGAGAAGTTGTAAGGATTAAAAGCTGGATATAATGGCCTGGTAAACGTTGCCTCTTCTAGTGTCCTCTCTTCCTCCCTGTGCTAAAGTTTACCAAGGAATTTAATCTTCACAGAAACCCTATGAAGTTGATATTTTCCTCCTCTTTTTCAGATGGAAAAACTGAGGCTAGGAAAGATTCAAGTCTCTTACCTGAAGTCACACAGCAATGTGAGTGGTAAAGAGAGCCTGAACCCAGGCAATTTCACTCCAGAGGAGTAAAAGTCTCCTGAAATTTCTGACTGTTAGAACATGAAGAAAGCCAGAAAGGAGGAGGAGATTGCACAGTTAGCTGGAGTCTAGAAAATGATGAAGACATGACACAAGATAGAAAAGGATAGTAAATCTTTATGAAAAATGGATATACAGCCTTAAAACAGAATGTGGACCTAAATACTCAGAATCACACCGCTTTGGAAGATTTATAACAAAAATAGTATGAATGTAGTTAATAGTTCTAATGGAGTTGTGAGCTGAAGAGCCATGTTGGTGCTAGCAAAATGGCAGAATTCCTATAGCAGAAAAGTTGTCTTGCAAGAGCTTTATTGATGTCTAAGAGTTTAATGATGTCTAAAGAAAATATGATAATTCCTCAGCCACCTGAAGGACAGTGTTACAGCAACTAATCAAAAAGAAAAACCACAGCCTCTCCCCCTCAGTCTTTTTTTAAGATTTTTTTTGATATGGACCATTTTTAAAGTCTTTATTGAATTTGTAACAATACTGCTTCTGTTTTATGTTCTGGTTTTTTGGCTGCGAGGCATGTGGGCTCTTAGCTCCCTGACCAGGGATTGAACCCTCACCCCCTGCATTGGAAGGCAAAGTCTTAACCACTGGACCGCCAGGGTAGTCTCCCACTCAGTCTCTATTTTCCATAATGGTGATTTTTTATAGATACACTTTGTAGACCTCAAAGTACTGGAAAGGAAGCTCTCATTCAAAGGCAATTTATCTTAAAATAATGTAGATAATACCAATTTTTTGTCCATTTGAAATACATAGCATGTGCTACAACAGAGCATCCTGCCAAGTGTAACAATCAGCAGGAAGAGCCATTTCCTAGAGTGTGCCTGCAGGGCTCAGGGATCTCAGAGCTGGTGTCAGATCACTGGTGGGGTGAGGCCAGTTCCTGACACAGTTGGACATGGGGCCCAGGGCGTCCTCAAACTTGTGTTGGCCTGCTAGTTTGCAGAGCCAGGGCCTAGCTGGTCCCAGGGTAGATTCTGGACAGCTGTGGGTGATCTGGGTCCACAGGCTACAGATTTGTGTTTTTCTTGCATCTGGTGTCTGCTCCCTAGTGGGTGAGGCTGGTCTAGAGGCTAGTGCAGGATTCCTGTGCCTGCTCACTGGTGGGTGAAGCTCCGTCTTGGCCCTCTGGTGGGCAGGAATGTGTCTAAGGTCACCTGCGGGCTCAGGAATTCTTTAGGCAGCCTATCTGCTGGTGGGTGGGGCTTTTGTCCTTGCCCAGTTAGTTGCTTGGCCTGAGGCATCCCAGCACTGGTGCTTATAGGCTTTTAGATGGGGCCAGGTCTTTGTGCTAATGAGCTAGAGTGAGGATCCCATGATGGCACCTACCCGCACTATTGTACCTGTGGTGGAAAGCTCCCAAATATGGCTGCTGCCAGTGTCTATGTTACCAGAGTGAGACACATCTGACCCCTACCTCTCTGGAAGACTCTCCAAGAACAGCAGGTAGGTCTGACCCAGGCTCCTATAAAATCACTGCTTTTGCCCTTGGTCCTGGTGAACATGAGATTTTGTGTGTGCCCTTTAAGAGTAAAGCCTATTTCCCCCAGTCCTTTGGGATTCCTAAAATTAAACCCCGCTGGAGTTCAAAGCCAAATGCTCTAGGGGCTCATCTTCCTGGTGCAGGACTCGCAGGCTGGGGATCTCTAAGTAGGGCTCAGAACTCTCACACCTGTTGAAGAACCTCTGCAATATCATTATTCTCCAGTTTATGGGTAACCCTCCCAGGGGTATGGGACTTGATTATATCATGAATCCACTCCTCCTACCTGTCATTGTAGTTCCTTCTTTATGTCTTTTTTTTCTTTTTTTTTTTTTGATAGATACTTCAACCTCTCTCTCTTTCTTTTTTTTTTAAATTTATTTATTTTTTATTTTTTGCTGTGTTGGGTCTTTGTTTCTGTGTGTGGGCTTTCTCTAGTTGTGGCAAGCGGGGGCCACTCTTCACCGCAGTGTGCGGGCCTCTCCCTATCACGGCCTCTCTTGTTGCAGAGCACAGGCTGCAGACGCACAGGCTCAGTAGTTGTGGCTCATGGGCCTAGTTGCTCCACGGCATGTGGGATCCTCCCAGACCAGGGCTCAAACCCGTGTCCCCTGCATTAGCAGGCAGATTCTCAACCACTGCACAACCAGGGAAGCCCCCTTCTTTACGTGTTTAGTTATAGATCTTTTCTAGTAGTATCCAGTCTTTTTCATCAATGGTCATCCTGAGGATAGTTGTGACTTTGGTGTGCTCATGGGAGGAGGTAAGCTCAGGTTCTTTCTTCTCCATTATCTTCGCTGATCCCTCTGTTTTATTCCTTAGATTCCACATATGGGATCCAGGACTTCCCCTATCTAGTCCAGCTGGTAAGGAGCTTGGAAGTCATTATTCTGTCCTAACAACAGGTAAAAAGCTGAAAACTGAAAAATCAAAAACTCTTCTTAGATTCATCAGAGAAGTGAGGACTGGGAAAACTGCTGATACTAAAATTGGAAAGAAAGACAGGGAGATACAGAGAATCACAACTCACCAGTACAGAAAATCTTAATCATAAACCTCCATGGGAAGCAGTGCTGGGGTAGAGAAACCTGAAATATACTTAATGAATTGCTTGAGGCTCACTGTGGACAAATTTGAGAGTTAAAAACTCCTGGGGGACCCAGTCATTGTAAGACCTGCACACTTTTATGACTTTTAACTCCAGGAGTTCTACGAGGTTCTCCAGTGACTAACAGAGAAAAACTTCTTTGTGCTTTTGGTAGGGCAGAGAAAATTTAATCATTTTGAAAAACACCAAAAAATTCTGTTCTTAACAAGGCCTGCTCTCGGGAGTAACTGTACTAGTCAGGGTTCTCTAGAGAAACAGAACCAATAGGATATACATAGAGATATTTATATAAGAGGTGATTTATTATAGAAATTAGTTCACATGATTATGAAGGTCAAGAAGTCCCATGATCTGCCATCTCCAAGTGGAGGAATGAGGAAAGCCAGTGGTGTAATTCAGTCTAAGTCCAAAGGCCTGAGAATCAGGAGGCCAATGGTTAAGTCCCAGTCCAAGTCCGAAGGCCCAAGAAATAGGAGCTACAATTTAAGCTCCAACAGGAGATGATGTCCAAGGGCAGGATAACATGGATGTCCCAGTTCCAACAAAAAGAGAGCAGATTTACTCTTCATCTTTTATTCTATTCAGGCCCTCAATAGACAGGATAATGCCCACCCACACTGGTGACAGTGATCTGCTTTACTCATTATATTGATTCAAATGCTAATCTCTTCCAAAAAACCCCTCACAAACACTCCTAGAAATAATGTTTTACCAGCTGTCTGGGCATCCCTTAGCTCAGTTAAGTTGACATATTAAATTAACTATCACAAGTCCATCCCTTATCAACTTGACACACACATGACCTCCTTAAACCAAATCTAATATCCAAATAAAGACAATAACAGGGACATAATTTTGCCTAACATGAAACAACCATTATGTTAACAACCTAAATGCACTAATCCCTTCCCCTTGAGTGATGTTTACTCTTCTCCTGATATCATGAAACTTAAATACTATTACATAAAATTAACAATACATAAATACCATGATATAAAGTTAATATATCTTGTGCTATGGAATATGGGAATAAGAGGGAAAGAAAATAAAGATACTTGCTTAATATATGTATATATACACAGATGTATTTATAAAAACATAAGAAGGAAATTATCATGACAATTACATCTTCTTTTCTATAACTGGTTATCTGATCATAGCTGGTATTTTATCAATCTTCTTCCACTACCCATTCTGTATTCCATTTTCCTTGAGCAAGCACCTCAGCTGGTCATGGTTCTTTACATAGCTGGGTGACCCAAACCTTCATTCCTGAAGGCACTGCGCCATTAGTAGTCTTTTCTGGATTGAGTTGTAGTTTTCCATTGAGCTCAATCACAGGGCATGGTAATAATAAGAGATTTACTAAGGGATCTACTGTATTCCAGACATACTCTTTCTTACCTCCATCGTAGAATAGTAGTTCAATTACCCTTTGGTAGTCAGGATTAATCACCTCAGCCAACATTGTAACTCCCTTTTTGCCTGTTGATTCAGAAGCCATGAGGAGCCCAAAGTAGCTGGATGGCAATCTTAGCTTCTAGTTCAATGGAATCATTGTTGCGCCTCAAGGTGGAAGTATTCCTCTCTCTGGTACTAAGACTTCTAAGCCAGCAGAGCAAGTCATGGGAAAAGAAATAAACTTTTTGATAATGGGTCATTAAGGGTAATAGTAAATGGTGCTGCTCCCATTTCCATCCCTTGATTCCTAGAACTGTAAATTCTGGCTATCAGAGAAAGAGCACCATATATTGGAAAATAATTCAGAGCATATATAGCCTTCTGGAGAACCATGCCTCAACTCTACAAGGAATTTCCACTTAGCTGGTGCTCTTAATGAGTCTTTGAAAGGCCATTTCACCAAACTACCAGGTCAACTGCTCAGAATGGTGGGGAACATAAGACCAGTTAATTCCATGAGCATGTGTCCATTGCTGCACTTTTTTTAAAACATCTTTATTGGAGTATAATTGCTTTACAATAGTGTGTTACTTTCTGCTTTATAACAAAGTGAATCAGTTATACATATGTTCCCATATCTCTTCCCTCTTGTGTCTCCCTCCCTCCCACCCTCCCTATCCCACCCCTCTAGGTGGTCACAAAGCACCGAGCTGATCTCCCTGTGCTATGCGGCTGCTTCCCACAAGCTATCTATTTTACATGTGGTAGTGTATATATGTCCATGCCACTTTCTCACTTTGTCACAGCTTAACGTTCCCCCTCCCGATACCCTCAAGTCCATTGCCTAGTAGGTTTGTGTCTTTATTCCTGTCTTACCCCTAGGTTCTTTATGACATTTTTTTCTTAAATAACATATATATGTTTTAGCACACGGTATTTGTCTTTCTCTTTCTGACTTACTTCACTCTGTATGATAGACTCTAGGTCCATCCACCTCATTACAAATAGCTCAATTTAGTTTCTTTTTATGGCTGAGTAATATTCCATTGTATATATGTGCCACATCTTCTTTATCCATTCATCTGATGATGGACACTTAGGTTGTTTCCATCTCCTGGCTATTGTAAATAGAGCTACAATGAACATTTTGGTACATGAAACTTTTTGAATTATGGTTTTCTCAGGGTATATGCCCAGTAGTGGGATTGCTGGGTCATATGGTAGTTCTATTGTAGTTTTTTAAGGAACCTCCATACTGTTCTCCATAGTGGCTGTACCAATTCACATTCCCACCAGCAGTGCAAGAGTGTTCCCTTTTCTCCACACCCTCTCCAGCATTTATTGTTTCTAGATTTTTTGAAGATGGCCATTCTGACTGGTGTGAGATGATATCTCATTGTAGTTTTGATTTGCATTTCTCTAATGATTAATAATGGTGAGCATTCTTTCATGTGTTTGTTGGCAATCTGTATATCTTCTTTGGAGAAATGTCTATTTAGGTCTTCTGCCCATTTTTGGATTGGGTTGTTTGTTTTTTGCTTATTGAGCTGAATGAGCTGCTTGTAAATTTTGGAGATTAATCCTTTGTCAGTTGCTTCATTTGCAAATATTTTCTCCCATTCGGAGGGTTGTCTTTTCGTCTTGTTTATGGTTTCCTTTGCTGTGCAAAAGCTTTGAAGTTTCATTAGGTCCCATTTGTTTATTTTTGTTTTTATTTCCATTTCTCTAGGAGGTGGGTCCAAAAGGATCTTGCTGTGATTTATGTCATAGAGTGTTCTGCCTATGTTTTTCTCTAAGAGTTTGATAGTTTCTGGCCTTACATCTAGGTCTTTAGTCCATTTTGAGCTTATTTTTGTGTATGGTGTTAGGGAGTATCTAATCTCATACTTTTACATGTACCTGTCAAGTTTTCAATTTTCTTAACTTTACCAAGATTGATTTGTGAACCTAGATATGATCTATCCTGGAGAATGCTTCATGAGCACCTGAGAAAAATGTGTATTCTGTTGTTTTTGGATGACATGTCCTATAAATATCAATTCAGTCCATCTTGTTTAATGTATCATTTAAAGCTTGTGTTTCCTTATTTATTTTCATTTTGGATAATGTGTCCATTGGTGTAAGTGGGGTGTTAAAGTCCCCTACTATGAATGTTTTACTGTCGAATTCTCCTTTTATGGCTGTTAGTATTTGCCTTATGTATTGAGGTGCTCCTATGTTGGTTGCATAAATATTTAGAATTGTTAGATCTTCTTCTTGGATTGATCCCTTGATCATTATGTAGTGTCCTTCTTTGTCTCTTCTAATAGTCTTTATTTTAAAGCCTATTTTGTCTGATATGAGAATTGCTACTAAAGCTTTCTTTTTATTTCCATTTGTGTGGAATATCTTTTTCCATCCCCTCACTTTCAGTCTGTATGTGCCCCTAGGTCTGAAGTGGGTCTGCTGCAGCCAGCATATATACGGGTCTTCTTTTTGTATCCATTCAACCAATCTATATACTTTGGTTGTAGCATTTAATCCATTTACATTTAAGGTAATTATTGATATGTATGTTCCTATTACCGCTTTCTTAATTGTTTGGGGTTTGTTATTATAGCTCTTTTCCTTCTCTTGTGTTTTCTGCCTAGAGAAGATCCTTTAGCATTTGTTTTAAAGCTGGTTTGGTCATGCTAAACTCTCTCAGCTTTTGCTCATCTGTAAAGATTTTAATTTCTCCATCAAATCTGAATGAGATCCCTGCTGGATAGAGTAATCTTGGGTGTAGGTTTTTCTCCTTCATCACTTTAAATATGTCCTGCCAGTCCCTTCTGGCTTGCAGAGTTTCTGCTGAAAGATCATCTGTTAATCTTATGGGGATTCACTTGTGTGTTATTTGTTGTTTTTCCCTTGTTGTTTTTAATATGTTTTCTTTGTATTTAATTTTTGACACTTTGATTAATATGTGTCTTGGCGTGTTTCTCCTTGGATTTATCCTGTAAGGGACTCTCTATGCTTCCTGGACTTGATTAATTATTTCCTTTCCCATATTAGGGAAGTTTTTAACTATAATCTCTTCAAGTATTTTCTCAGTCTCTTTCTTTTCCTCTTCTTCTTCTGTACCCCTATAATTCGAATGTTGGTGTGTTTAGTGTTGTCCCAGAGGTCTCTGAGACTGTCCTCAGTTCTTTTCATTCTTTTTCCTTTATTCTGCTCTGCAGTAGTTATTTCCACTATTTTATCTTCCAGGTCACTTATCCATTTTCTGCATCAGTTATTCTGCTATTGATTCCTTCTATAGAAGTTTTAATTTCATTTATTGTGTTGTTCATCATTGCTTGTTTCCTCTTTAGTTCTTCTAGGTCCTTGTTAATTGTTTCTTTCATTTTCTCTATTCTATTTCCAAGATTTTGGATCATCTTTACTCTCATTATTCTACATTTTTTTCAGGTAGACTGCCTATTTCCTCTTCATTTGTTAGATCTGGTGGGTTTTTATCTTGCTCCTTCATCTGCTGTGTGTTCTTCTGTCTTCTCATTTTGCTTATCTTACTGTGTTTGGGGTCTCCATTTTGCAGGCTGTGGGTCTGTAGTTCCCGTTGTTTTTGGTGTCTGTCCCCAGTGGCTAAAATTGGTTCAGTGCATTGTGTAGGCGTCCTGGTGGAGGGGACTAGTGCCTGTGTCCTTGTGGATGAGTTTGTATCTTGTCTTTCTGGTGGGAAGGTCCACGTCTGGTGGTGTGTTTTGGGGTGTCTGTGGACTTATTATGATTTTAGGCAGCTTCTCTGCTAATGGGTGGGGTTGTGTTCCTGTCTTGCTAGTTGTTTTGCATATGGTGTCCATCACGGTAGCTTGCTGGTCGTTGAGTGAAGCTAAGTGTTGGTGTTGAGATGGATATTTCTGGGAGATTTTCGCCATTTGATATTAGGTGGAGCTGTGAGGTCTCTTGTGGACTAGTGTCAGAAGTTGGGTCTCCCACCTCAGAGGCTCTGCACTGACTCCTGGCTGTAGCACCAAGAGCCTTTCATCCACACGGCTCAGAAAAAAAGGGAGAAAAAGTAGAAAGAAAGAGGATAAAAGGAAATAAAATAAAGTAAGGTAAAATAAAGTTATATAAATATAATTATTAAGAAAAAATATTTTTACGTAAAAAAATAAAAGATGGATAGAACCCTAGGACAAATGGTGAAAGCAAAGCTATACAGACAAAATCTAACACTGAAGCCTACACATACACACTCACAAAAAGAGGAAAAGGGGAAAAAATCATAAATCTTGCTCTCAAAGTGCACCTCCTCAATTTGGGATTATTCATTGTCTATTCATGTATTCCACAGATGCAGAGCACGTCAAGTTGATTGTGGAGCTTTAATTGGCTGCTTCTGACGCTGCTGGGAGGGATTTCCCTTTCTATTCTTTGTTCTCACAGCTCCCGGGGCTCAGCTTTGGATTTGGCCCCGCCTCTGCATGTAGGTCACTTGAGGGTGTCTGTTCTTTGCTCAGAAAGGACGGGCTTAAAGGAGCCGCTGATTCGGGGGCTCTGGCTCACTAAGTCTGGGGGGAGGGATGGGTACAGAGTGCAGGGCGAGCCTGCAGCGGCAGAGGACAGCAGGACGTTGCACCAGCTTGAGGCATGCCTTGCGTTCTCCGGAGGAAGTTGTCGCTGTACCCGGGACCCTGGCAGTGGCGGGCTGCAGAGCATCCCTGGAAGGGAGGCATGGAGAGTGACCTGTGCTCGCACACAAGCTTCCTGGTGGCAGCAGCAGCAGCCTTAGCGTCTCACGCCCGTCTCTGTGGTCCGCGATGTTAACCGTGGCTTGCGCCCATCTCTGGGGCACCTTTAAGCAGCGGTCTTAATACCCTCTCCTCGCACACCAGGAAACAAACAGGGAAGAAAAAGTCTCTTACCTCTTCGGCAGTTCCAGACTTTTCCCCGGACTCCCTCCCGGCTAGCCATGGTGCACTAACCCCCTGCAGGCTGTGTTCACACCGCCAACCCCTGTCCTCTCTCTGCACTCTGACCGAAGCCCGAGCCTCAGCTCCCAGCCCCGCCCACCCCAGCGGGTGGGCAGACAAGCCCCTCGGGCTGGTGAGTGCTGGTTGGCACCGATCCTCCGCACGGAAATCTCTCTGCTTTGCCCTCCGCACCCCTGATACGGTGCTCTCCTCCGCAGCCCCAAAGCTTCCCCCCTCCACCACCCACAGTCACTGCCTGCGAAGGGGCTTCCTAGTGTGTGGAAACCTTTCCTCCTTCACGGCTCCCTCCCACTGGTGCAGATGCCGTCCCTATACTTTTGTCTCGGTTTATTCTTTTTTCTTTTGCCCTACGCAGGTACGTGGGGAGTTTCTTGCCTTTTGGGAGGTCTGAGGTCTTCTGCCAGCGTTCAGTAGGTGTTCTGTAGGAGTTGTTCCACGTGTAGATGTATTTCGGATGTATCTGTTGGGAGGAAGGTGATCTCCATGTCTTACTCTTCTGTCATCATTTGGTGTATATCTGCTGCACTTCTTTTGCTGTGAAGTGAGTTCCTTGATCAGAGGCTATGCTATGTAGAATCCCATGATGATGGGTAAGACATTTTATATGTCCACAGATGTGTATAAAATGGATGACTGAAGAGGGGCTTCTAGATGGCGGAAGTGTGAAACCTGGAGATCACCTTCCTCCCCAAAAATACATCAGAAATACACTTACATGTGGAACAACTCCTACAGAACACCTACTGAACGCTGGCAGAAGACCTCAGACCTCCCAAAAGGGAAGAAACTCCCCCACGTACCTGGGTAGGGTAAAAGAAAAAGAAAAAATGGAGACAAAAGACTAGGGATGGGACCTGTACCATTAGGAGGTAGCTGTGAAGGAGGAAAGGTTTCCACACACTAGGAAGCCCCTTCGTGGGCAGAGACAGTGGGTGGGAGAAGGGGGGAGCTTCGGAGCCATGGAGTACAGTGCAGCAACAGGGTGCGGAAGACAAAGCAGAGAGATTCCTGCACAGAGGATCGGTGCCGACCAGCACTCATCAGCCTGAGAGGCTTGTCTGCTCACCCGCCGGGGTGCTTGTGGTCTGGGAGCTGAGGTTCGGGCTTCAGTCAGGTCCCAGGGAGAGGACTGGGTTTGGCTGCATGATCACAGCCTAAAGGGTCTAGTGCACCACAAGTAGCATGGAGGGAAACCGGGAAAATGTCTGGAGCTGCCATAGAGAGCAGAATAAAGAAAAAAAATGAAAACATTTGAGGACAGTCTCAGAGGCCTCTAGGACAACATGAAACACACCAACATTCGAATTGTAGGGATCCAAGAAGAAGAAGAGAAAAAGAAAGGGACTGAGAAAATATTTGAAGAGATTATAGTTGAAAACTTCCCTAATATGGGAAAGGAAATAGTTAATCAAGTCCAGGAAGAACAGAGAGTCCCATACAGGATAAATCCAAGGAGAAACCCACCAAGACACATATTAATCAAACTGTCAAAAATTAAATACAAAGGAAACATATTAAAAGCAGGAAGGGAAAAACAACAAATAACACACAAGGGAATCCCCATAAGGTTAACAGCTGATCTTTCAGCAGAAACTCTGTAAACCAGTAGGGACTGGCAGGACATATTTAAAGTGATAAAGGTGAAAAACCTACAACCAAGATGACTCTACACAGCAAGGATCTCATTCAGATTTGATGGAGAAATTAAAACATTTACAGACAAGCAAAAGCTAAGAGAATTCAGCACCACCAAATCAGCTTTACAAAAAATGTAAAAGGAACTTCCCTAGTCAGGAAACACAAGAGAAGGAAAAGAGCTACAATAACAAACCCAAAACAATTAAGAAAATGGGAATAGGAACATACATATCGATAATTACCTTAAATGTAAATGGATTAAATGCTCCAACCAAAATATATAGATTGGTTGAATGGATACAAAAACAAGACCCGTATATATGCTGTCGGCAAGAGACCCTCTTCAGACCTACGGACACATACAGACTGAAAGTGAGGGGATGGAAAAAGATATTCCACACAAATGGAAATAAAAAGAAAGATTTAGTAGCAATTCTCATATCAGATAATATAGACTTTTAAACAAAGACTATTACAAGAGACACAGAGGACACTACATAATGATTAAGGGATCAATCCAAGAAGAAGATATAACAATTGTAAATATTTATGCACCCAACATAGGAACACCTCAATACATAAAGCAAATACTAACATCCATAAAAGGAGAAATTGACAGTAACACAATCATCATAGGGGACTTTAACACCCCACTTTCACCAATGGACAGATCATCCAATATGAAAATAAATAAGGAAACACAAGCTTTAAATGATACATGGAACAAGATGTACTTGATTGTTATTTATAGGACATTCCATTCAAAAACAACAGAATACACATTCTTCTCAAGTTCTCATGTAACATTCTCCAGGATATATAATATCTTGGGTCACAAAACAACCCTTAGTAAATTTAAGAAAACTGAAATCATATCAACTATCTTTTCCAACCACAACACTATTAGACTAGATATCAGTTACAGGAAAAAATCTGTAAAAAATACAAACACATGGAGGCTGAACAACACACTACTTAATAACCAAGACATCACTGAAGAAATCAAAGAGGAAATCAAAAAATACCTAGAAACAAATGACAATGAAGACACGATGACGCAAAACCTATGAGATGCAGCAAAAACATTTCTAAGAAGGAAGTTTATAGCAATATAATCCTACCTTAAGAAACAAATAACAACTCAAATAAACAACCTAACCTTACACCTAAAGTAATTAGAGAACGAAGAACCAAAAAAAACCCAAAGTTGGCAGAAGGAAAAAACCATTAAGATCAGATCAGAAATAAATGAAAAAGAATTGAAGGAAACAATAGCAAAGATCCAGAGAGCTAAAAGCTGGTTCTTTGAGAAGATAAACAAAATTGATAAACCATTAGACAGACTTATCAAGAAAAAATGGAGAAAACTCAAATCAATAGAATTAGAAATGAAAAGAGAGAAGTAACAAATGGCACTGCAGAAATACAAAGGATCATGAGAGATTACTACAAGCCACTATATGCCAATAAACTGGACAACCTGGAAGAAATGGACACATTCTTAGAAATGCACAACTTTTCAAGTCTGAACCAGGAAGAACTAGAAAATATGAACAGAACAATCACAAGCACTGAAATTAAAACCATGATTTAAAATCTTCTAACAAACAAAAGCCCAGGACCAGATGGCTTCACAGGCGAAATCTATCAAACATTTAGAGAAGAGCAAACACCTATCCTTCTGAAACTCTTCCAAAATATAGCAGAGGGAGGAACACGCCCAAACTCATTGTACGAGGCCAACATCACCCTGATACCAAAACCAGACAAAGATATCACAAAGAAAGAAAACTACAGGCCAATATCACTGATGAACATAGATGCAAAAATCCTCAAGAAAATACTAGCAAACAGAGTCCAGCAGCGCATTAAAAGGATCATACAACATGATCGAGTGTGATTTATCCCAGGAATGCAAGGATTCTTCAATATACGCAAATCAATCAATGTAATAACAAGATTAACAAACTGAAGGAGAAGAACCATATGATCTTCTCAATAGAAGCAGAGAAAGCTTTCGACAAATTTCAACACCCATTTATGTTAAAAAAAAAAACCTGCAGAAAGTAGGCATAGAGGGAAATTTCCTCAACATAATAAAGGCCATATATGACAAACCCACAGCAAATATCGTCCTCAATGATGACAAACTAAAATCATTTCCACTAAGATCAGGAACAAAAAAAGGTTGCCCAATCTCACCACTCTTTTTCAACATAGTTTTGGAAGATTTAGCCATAGCAATCAGAGAAGAAAAAGAAACAAAAGGAATACAAATCAGAAAAGAAGAAGTAATGCAGTCACTCTTTGCAGATGACATGATACTATACATAGAGTATCCTAAAGATGATACCAGAAAACTACTAGAGCTAATCAATGAATTTGTAATGTAGCAGGATACAAAATTAATGCACAAAAATCCCTTACATTCATATACACTAAAGATGAAAAATCTGAAAGTGAAATCGAGAAAACACTCCCATTTACCATTGCAGCAAAAAGAATAAAATATCTGGGAATAAACCTACCTTAGGAGACAAAAGACCTGTATGCATAAAACTATAAGACATGGATGAAAGAAATTAAACATGATACAAACAGATGGGAAGATATACCATGTTCTTGGATTGGAAAAATCAACATTGTGAAAATGACTCTACTTCCCAAAGCAATCAACAAATTCAATGCAATCCCTATCATACTACCACTGGCATTTTTCACAGAACTAGAACAAAAAAAAATCACAATTTGTATGGAAACACAAAAGACCCCTAATAGCCAAAGCAATGTTGAGAAAGAAAAGCAGAGCTCAAGGATCAATCTCCCTGACTTCAGACTATACATCAAAGCTACAGTAATCAAGACAGAATGGTACTGGCACAAAAACAGAAATATAGATCAATGGAACAGGATAGAAAGCCCAGAGATAAACCCACACACATATGGTCACCTTATCTTTGATAAAGGAGGCAAGAATATACAGTGGAAAACATACAGCCTCTTCAATAAGTGGTGCTAGGAAAACTGGACAGCTACATGGAAAAGAATGAAATTAGAACACTTCCTAACACCATGCACAAAAATAAATTCAAAATGGATAAAAGACCTAAATGTAAGGTCAGAGACTATCAAACTCTTAGAGGAAAACATTGGCAGAACACCCTATGACATAAATAACAGCAAGATCGTTTTTGAAACACCTCCTAGAGAACTGGACATAAAAAAAATTAACAAGTGGGACCTAATGAAACTTAAAAGCTTTTACACAGCAAAGGAAACCATAAGCAAGACGAAGGGACAACCCTCAGAATGGGAGAAAATATTTGCAAATGAAGGAACTGACAGAGGATTAATCTCCAAAATTTAAAAGCAGATCATGCAGCTCAGTATCACAAAACAAATAACCCAATCCAAAAAATGGGCAGAGGACCTAAATAGGCATTTCTCCAAAGAAGATATACAGATTTCCAACAAACACATGAAAGAATGCTCAACATCATTAATCATTAGAGAAATGCAAATCAAAACTACAGTGAGATATCATCTCACACCAGTCAGAATGGCCATGATAATAAAATCTACCATCAATAAATGCTGGAGAGGGTGTGGAGAAAATGGAACCCTCTTGCACTCTTGGTGGGGTTGTAAACTGATACATCCACTATAGAGAACAGTATGGAGGTTCCTTAAAAAATAAAAATAGAACTACCATATGACCCAGCAATCCCACTACTGGGCATATATCCTGAGAAAACCATAATTCAAAAATAGTCATGTACCAAAATGTTCATTGCAGCTCTATTTATAATAGCCATGACATGGAAGCAACTTAAGTGTCCATCATCAGATGAATGGATAAAGAAGATGTGGCACATATATACAATGGAATATTACTCAGCCATTAAAAGAAACGAAATTGAGTTATTTGTAATGAGGTGGATGGACCTAGAGTCTGTCATACAGAATGAAGTAAGTCAGAAAGAGTAAAGCAAATACCATATGCTAACACATATATATGGAATCTAAAAAAAAAAAAAAGATCATGAAGAACCTAAGGGCAAGACAGGAATAAAGATGCAGACCTACTAGAGAATGGACTTGAGGATACAGGGAGTGAGAAGGGTAAGCTGGGACAATGTGAGAGAGTGGCATGGACATATATACACTACCAAATGTAAAATAGATAGCTAATGGGAAGCAGCCGCATAGCACAGGGAGATCAGCTCAGTGCTTTGTGACCACCTAGAGGGGTGGGATAGGGAGGGTGGGAGGGAGGGAGATGCAAGAGAGAAGATATATCGGGACATATGTATGTGTATAACTGATTCACTTTGTTATAATGCAGAAACTAACACACCATTGTAAATCAATTATAATCCAATAAAAATGTTAAAAATTTAGAAGAAAAAATTGGAGTCAAGAGGAAAGGAAAATTTCATTTTTTTAAAAGTAAACTTTGGGGCTTCCCTGGTGGCGCAGTGGTTGGGAGTCTGCCTGCCGATGCGGGGGATGCGGGTTCGTGCCCCGGTCTGGGAGGATCCCACGTGCCGCGGAGCGGCTGGGCCTGTGAGCCATGGCCGCTGGGCCTGTGTGTCCAGAGCCTGTGCTCCGTGGCGGGAGGGGCCACAGTGGTGAGAGGCCCGTGTACTGAAAAAAAAAAAAAAAAAGTAAACTTATTCTTTTAACTGGCAATAAAGGCAACGAAAATAGTTTAAAAAGTAAAATTAAATGGATGACTAATAAGAACCTGCTGTATAAAAAGTAAATAAAATAAAATTCAAAAAACAATCCCAGCAAGTAATTTTGTGGATATCAAAAACTGATTCTAAAGTTTACATCGAGATGCAAAAGACCAAGAATAGACAACACAATGTTAAAGGAGAACAAAATTGGAGGACTGACACTACCAATTTTAAAGACCTACTATAAAGCCACAATAATCAAGATGGTGTGGTGTTGGTGAAAGAATAGGCATATAGATTAATGGAACAGAATAGAGAGCCCCAAAATAGAAACTCACAAATATAGTTAACAAATCTTTGAGAATGTAATGAAGTCAATACAATGTGGAAAATAATAGTCTTTTCAACAAATGGTGCTGGAACAATCAGACATACACATGGAAAAAAAGTGAATCTAAACACAGTCCTTTGCCAAATTAACCCAAAATCAACCATAGACCTAAATATAAAATGTAAAGCTATAAAGCTCCTAGAAGAGGACACTGGATATAATCTAGAGGACCTTGGGTATGGCAACGATTTTTTAGACACAACACTAAAGTCACAATCCATGAAAGAAAAATTTGATAACCTGGACTTTGTCAAAATTTAAAACTTGTCTGTGAAAGACACTGCCAAAATAATGAGAAATCAAGATACAGACTGAGAAAATATTTTTAAAATACTTATCTAATAAAGGACTATTATCCAAAATATACAAAGAACACTTACATCTCAAAAATAAGAAAATGAACAATGCAATTATAAAATGATTTTAAAAAAACCTAAACAAACATCTCATCAGAGAAGATATACATATGGCAAATAAGCATGTGGAAAGATGTTCAACATCATATGTCATTAGGTAATTGCAAGTTAACACAGTAAGATACCACTATACACCTATTAGAATGGCCATAATCCAAAACACTGACAACCCCTAAGGCTGGTGAGGATGTGCAGAAACAGGAACTCTTATTTACTGCTGGGGCAAATGCAGAATAGTATAGCCACTTTGGAAGAAAGTTTGGCTGTTTCTTACAAAAATAAAATACTTTTACTGTATGATTTAGCAATCGCACTCCTCGGTATTTACCCAAATGAGTTGAACACTTATAACCACACCAAAACCTGCACACAGGTGCTTATAGCATCTTTATTCATAATTGCCAAAACTTGGAAGCAACCAAGATGTCCTTCAGTAAGTGAATAGATAATCTGTGGTACATCCAGACAATGGAATATTATACACTGCAAAAAGACATGAGATATAAAGCCATAAAAAGACATAGAGAGGGACTTCCCCAGCAGTCAAGTGGTTAAAACTTTGCCTTCCAATGCAGGGTGTTCAAATTCAATCCCTGGTCAGGGAGCTAAGATCCCCCATGCCTCCTGTCCAAAAAACAAAAGCAAAAAAAACCCAGAAGCAATATTGTAACAAATTCAATAAAGACTTTAAAAAATGGTCCACATCCAAAAAAATCTTTTTAAAAAAAGACATGGAGGGACCCTAAATATATACTACTAAGTGTAGAAAGTCAATCTAAAAAGGTGACATACTGTATGAATCCAACAATACAACATTCTGGAAAAGGCAACTATGGAGACAGTAAAAGGATCAGTGGTTGCCAGGGGTAAAGGGGGAGAAGAGATAAATAGGTGGAGCACAGAGTATTTGTAGGGCAGTGAAAATGTTCTGTATGTTACTCTGGTGGCACATATATATCATTATATCTTTGTGAAATCCCTTAGAATATACAATACCAAAAGTGAATCCTAGTGTAAACCATGGACTTTGGGTGATAAAGATATGTCAATGTAAGTTCATTAATTATAACAAATGTATCACTCTGGTACAGGATTTTGATGATGGGGGAGGCTGTTCGTATGAGGGACCAGGAGGTATATCAGAAATTTTTGTACCCTCTGTTCAATTTTGCTGTGAACCTAAAAATAGTCTAAAAGATAAAGTTAAGAAAACATTTAACAAATTCAAAAATAGAAATCATAAAATTATGTTCTTGGATCATAATAGAATTGAGCTAGATTTAAATAACAGAAGGATTTATAGATTTTTAAGTGTGCTGTTCAATATCATTAAGTGCAATTACACTGTTGTTCAGCCATCACCATTATACACTTCCAGAATTTTTCATCACAAACTGAAGGTCTGTACCCATTAAATAATAACTCCCTGGCCCTCACTCCCCCCAGGCCTTGGTAACCACTATACTACTTTCTGTCTCTTTGAACTTGTATATCAGTATATAATAGTAAAATCATAAAATATTTGTCCTTTTATGATTGGTTTATCTCATTTAGCACAATGTCTTTACGGTTCATATATAACTAGCATGCATAAAAACCTCATTCATTGTTTTAATAATAAAATTTGTTATTTTAATCATTAAATGTAAAATTCAGTGGCCTAAATACATTCACAGTGTTATGCAACCACCATCACTTTCTATTTCCAAAAATTTTTCATTACCACAGACAGAAACTCTGTAACCATTAAGCAAAACTTCTCAGTCTTCCCTTCCCCCAGCCCCTGGTAACCTCTAATCTACATTCTATGTCTATGAATTTTCCTATTCCAGTTATTTTTAATACAACTTTATTGGAGTATAATTGCTTCACAATACTGTGTTAGTTTCTGTTGTACAGCAAAGTGAATCAGCCATATGCATACATATATCCCCATTACCCCTCCCTCTTGAGCCTCTCTCCCACCCTCCCTATCCCACATCTCTAGGTCATCGCAAAGCACCGATCTGCTCTCCCTGTGCTATGCTGCTGCTTCCCACTCACTATCTATATTACATTTGGCTGTGTATATATGTCAATGATACTCTCACTTCGCCCCAGCTTCCCCCTCCACCCCCGTGTCCTCAAGTCTGTTCTCTATGTCTAAGTCTTTATTCCTGCCCTGCCACTAGGTTCACCAGTACCATTTCTTTTTTTTTAGATTCCATATATATGTGTTAGCATATAGTATTTGTTTTTCTCTTTCTGACTTACTTCACTCTGTATGACAAATTCTAGGTCCATCCACCTCACTACAAATAACTCAGTTTCATTTCTTTTTATGGCTGAGTAATATTCCATTGTATATGTGCCACATCTTCTTTATCTACTCATCTGTCAGTGGACATTTATGTTGCTTCCATGTCCTGGTTATTATAAATAGTGCTGCAATGAACATTGTGGTGCATGTCTCTGAATTATTGTTTACTCAGGGTATATGCCCAGTAGTGGGATTGCTGGGTTATATGGTAGTTCTATTTCTAGTTTTTCAAGGAACCTCCATACTATTAGAAAATATTTGCAAATGAAACAACAGACAAAGATTAATCTCTAAAATATACAAACAGCTCATGCAGCTCAATATCAAGAAAAACAAAAAACCCAATTAAAAAATGGGCAGAAGACCTAAATAGACATTTCACCAAAGAAGACATACAGATGGCCAAGAGGCACATGAAAATATGCTCAACCTCACTAATTATTAGAGAAATGCAAATCAAAACTACAATGAGGTATCACTGTACACCGGTCAGAATGGCCATTATCAAAAAATCTGGAAACAATAAATGCTGGAAAGGGAAAGGGTGTGGTGAAAAGGGAACCCTCCTGCACTGTTGGTGGGAATGTAAATTGATACAACCTCATTCATTTTTAAAGCTGAAAATTTTCCATTGTATGTATATAACACATTTTTATTATCCATTCAACAGTAAGTGGACACTTGTGTTGTTTCCAACTTTTGGCCATTGTAATAATGTTGCTATGAACATGGATGTCCAAATATATGTACAACTCCCTGCTTTAGTTGTTTGGGTATGTAACAAGGAGTGGAATTTCTGGATTGTATGGTAAACCCATTTTCAACTTTTTGAAGAAGTGCCATATTGTTTTCCATAGTGGCTGCAGGATTTTACATTTCTAACAACTATGCACAGGTTTCTGTCTTAGTCCAGTTGGGCTGCTATAACAAAATACTACAGATTGGATAACCTATAAACAAAAGAAATTTATATCTCACAGTTCTGGAGGGTAAAAGTCCAACAACAGGGTACCAGCATGGTCAGGTAAGGGCTCTTTTCTGAGTGTCAGGCTCCTCATTGTATCCTCACATGGTATAAGGCGCTGGGGAACTGTGTGGGGTCTCTTTTATTAGAACACTAAACCAATTCATGAAGGCTACACCCTCCTGACTTAAGCACATCCTAAATTGCCCACCTCCTAATATCATTATCTTTGGGAGTTAAAATTTCAGCGTATGAATTTGGGGATACACAAACTTTCAGACCATAGCAGTTCCAGGTTTTTCACGTCCTCATATAGATTTGGTTTTTCCTCTTTTTTATATATAATATACATCCTCATAAGTGTGAAGTGGTATTACATTGTAGTTTTGATTTGCATTTCAGTAATGATTAGTGATGTTGAGAATATTTTCATGTGCCTATTGGCCATTTGTACATTTCCTTTGGAGAAATATTTTGGTTTTGTTCTTGAGTTGTAGAAGTTCTTTATATATTCTGGATATTATTTCCATACCAGATATGTGATTTGTGCATATTTTCTCCCGTTCAGTGGGTTGTCCCTTTACTGTGTTGATAGAGTCTTTTGGTCCACAAAAGTTTTAAAATTTGATGTGGTTCTAGTTATCTGTTTTTTTCTTTAGCTGCCTATGTTCATAGTGTCATATCCAACAAAGTCCTTGTTGAATCCAGTATCACAAAGCTTTACCTTATGTTTTCTTCTAGGAGTTGTATAGGTTTAGCTCTCATGTTAAGGTCTTTGACCTATTTTTCAGTTAATTTTTGTGTATGTGTAAGACAAGTGTCCAACTTTTGCATGTAAATGTCCAATTTTCCCAGCACCAATTTTTTTTTAATATTGAAAGCAGTTTTATTTCTTAAAATTTTATCCCAAGATTACTGGTATCCCAGTGCTTACATTCTGCTTGGCACATAGTAGGCATACATTCATTAACACAACCATTTAAAAATTGATTTGATTCATTGAGTACTCGGGGACAGTGGAAGAAAAAAGGAAAAAAGAGTAGCTATGCAATGACGTTAGCACTCACTAGGTAGCATGTGGCTTTCTTCCTCATAGCTGTAGTAGCCAACAGTCTACCTGCACTGAGAACACTCATGATTCCCAGAACTCCAAGAACATGTTCCCCAGTTATACATAAGTTCTCCTATCTGTACTCTTATTTTTTATACTACATAGTCTCTAACACATAGTAGGTGTTCAGTTTTTTCTAGGTTGTTTAACACGATATGCCTTCCATCTTCTCATCCCTACTTTTCAACAAGGTAACCATTCCCAAAGCACAGCTCAAATGTCAACTTCTCCATGATCACTTCTTTGATTTTCCTACCTCAATTCTCACTAAATACTAGGTTTGGACCATTACTCTTAAACTTACCCAGCACCAATTTTTGAAAAGACTGCTCATTCCCCATTGAACGGTCTTGGCACCATTGTGGATAATCATTTAACTATATGCAAGTGTTTATTTCTGGACTTTCTATTCTATTCCATGGGTCTATATGTTTTTCTTTATGCCAGCAACACACTTTTAATTGCTGTAGCTTTGGGGAAGTTTTGAAATCAGAAATTGTGAGTCCTCCAACTTTCTTCTTTTTCAATACTGTTTTAGCTATTTTGTGGTCTACTGGGATTCCAAGTGAATTTTAAAATGGATTTTTCTATTTCTGAAAAAAAAGAACTATTTGGGATTTTGATAGGGATTTTATTAAACCTATAGATCACTTGGATACTATAGATATCTTAACAACGTTGTCTTCCAATCCCTGAGCACAGGCTGTCATTCCATTTATTTATGTTTTCTTTAGTTTCTATTAGAAATATTTCATAGTTTTCAGTATATGCCTTTCACTTCCTTGGTTAAATTAATTTCTAAGTATTTTATTCTTTTTGATGCTATTGTAAATGGAATTGTTTCTTAATTTCCTTTTCAAAATTTGTGTATAGAAACACAACTGATTATTGTGTGTTGATATTTTATCATGCAACATTTAAAAATTCCTTTATTAGTTCTAACAGAATTTTGTGTGGCATCTTTGGGATTTTCTACATATAAGATATTGTCCTCAAACAGAGATAATTTTACTTCTTCCTTTCCAATTGGATTCCTTTTATTATTTACTTTTTATTCCTTAATTGCTCTGGTTAGAAGTTCCAGTGCCATATTGAATAGAAGTGGTAAAAGTGTGCATCCTTGTCTTCTTTCTGATCATAAGGAAAAGAACTTTCAATCTTGCATCATTGAGTGTTATGTTTTTCACACATCACCCTAATTGTGTTGAAGCAATTTGCTTCTCTTCCTAGTTTGATGAGTGTTCTTATCATGAAAGAGTATTGGATTTTGTCAAATGTTTTGGATAAATTAATTGAGATGATCTTGTGGTTTCTTATCTTTATTCTGTTGATGTGAAATAATACATTGATTGTCATATGTTAAACAACTGTGCATTTTGGGAATAAATCCCTCTTGGTCATGGTGTTTAATAATTTTAATAGGCCACGGAATTCATTTTTCTGGTATTTTGTCAAGGGTTTTTACATCAATATCCATAAAAAATATTAGTCTGCTCTTTCCTTTTTTATACTGTTTTTCTCTGGCTTCAGTATCAGGATAATACTAGCTTCGTAAAGAGTTAGGCAGTATTATCTCCTATTCAATATTTTTGTTTGCTGTAGCTTTTACTTTTTAAAATTTGTTTATTTTTAGAGAAGCATGGTTGATTTACAGGGTTGTGTTAGTTGCAAGTGTAGAGCAAAGTGATTCATACATATACATACATTTGTATGAAAACATACATATATATCTATTTTTTCAAATTCTTTTCCCTTATAGGTTATTAAAAATATTGAGTATTTTTCCATGTGCTATACAGTAGGTCCTTGTTGGTTATCTATTTTATGTATAGTACTGTGAATATGTCAATCCCAAATGCTTGATTTATCCCTCTCCCATCTCCCCTTTGGTAAACATAAGTTAGTTTTCTATGTCTTTGGGTCTGTTTCTATTTTGTATATAAGTTCATTTGTATCTTTCTTTAGATTCCACATATAAGCAATATCATATGATATTTGTCTTTCTATCCCTGGCTTACTTCACTTAGTATGATAATCTCTAGGTCCATCCATATGGCTGAAAATGACATTATTTCACTCTTTTTTATGGCTGAGTAATATTCCATTTTATATGTGCCACATCTTCTTTATCCATTCATCTGTTGATGGACATTTAGGTTGCTTCCATGTCCTGGCTAGTGTAAATATTGCTGCTACGAACATTGGGGTGCATGTATTTCTTGAATTATGGTTTTCTCCAGATATATGTCCAGGAGTGGGATTGCTGGATCATATGGTAGCTCTATTTTTAGTTTTTAAAGGAATCTCTATACAGTTCTCCACAGGGTCTGTACCAATTTGCATTCGCACCAACAGTGTAGGAGGGTTCCTTTTTTCCAGATGCTCTCCAGCATTTATTATCTGTAGACTTTTGGTGATATCCATTCTGATCAGAGTGGGGTGATTCCTCATTGTAGTTTTGATTTGTAATTCTCTCATAATTAGTGGTGTGGAGAATCTTTGCATGTACCTTTGGCCATCTGTATGTCTTCTTTGGAGAAATGTTTATTTAGATCTTCTGACCATTTTTCAATTGGGCTGTTTGGTTTTTTGATATTAAGCTGTATGAGCTTGGAGATTAATCCATTGTTGGTCACATATTTGCAAGTATTTTCTCCCATTCTGTTCGTTGTCTTTTCGTTTTGTTTATGGTTTCCATTGCTGTGCAAAACTTTTAAGTTTAATTAAGTCCCATTTGTTTATTTTTGGTTTTATTTCCATTGCTCTAGGAGACAGATCCAAAAAGATATTGCTGCAATTTATGTCAAAGGGTGTCCTATCTATGTTTTCCTCTAAGAGTTTTGTAGTATCTGTTCTTACATTTAGGTCTTTATTCAATTTTGAGTTTATTTTTGTCTGTAGTGTGTGGTGTTAGAGAATGTTCTAATTGCACTCTTTTACATGTAGCTGTCCAGTTCTCCCAGCACCACTTATTGAAGACATTGTCTTTTTCCTTTATATATTCTTGCTTCTTTTATCATAGATTAGGTGACCATAGGTGCATGGGTTTATCTCTGGGCTTTCTTTCCTGTTCCACTGATCTATATTTCTGTTTTTGTGCCAGTACCATACTGGTTTATTTTGTTGTTTTTGTTTTGTTTTGTTTTGTTTTTAACATCTTTATTGGAGTATAATTGCTTTACAATGCTGTGTAAGTTTCTGCTTTATAACAAAGTGAATCAGTTATACATATACATATGCTCCCATATCTCTTCCCTCTTGCGTCTCCCTCCCTCCCACCCTCCCTATCCCACCCATCTAGGTGGTCACAAAGCACTGAGCTGACCTCCCTGTGCTGTGTGGCTGCTTCCCACTAGCTATCTATTTTACGTGTGGTAGTGTATATATGTCCATGCCACACTCTCACTTTGTCACAGCTTACCCTTCCCCCTCCCCATATCCTCAAGTGCATTCTCTAGTAGGTCTGTGTCTTTATTCCCATCTTACCCCTAGGTTCTTCATGACATTTTTTTTCTTAGATTCCATATATATGTGTTACTTTATGGTATTTGTCTTTCTCTTTCTGACTTACTTCACTCTGTATGACAGTCTCTAGGTCCATCCACCTCACTATAAATAACTCAATTTCATTTCTTTTTATGGCTGAGTAATATTCCATTGTATATATGTGCCACAAATTCTTTATCCATTCATCTGATGATGGACACTTAGGTTGTTTCCATGTCCTGGCTATTGTAAATAGAGCTGAAATGAATATTTTGGTGCATGACTGTTTTTGAATTATGGTTTTCTCAGGGTATATGCCCAGTACTGGGATTGATGGGTCATATGGTAGTTCTATTTGTAGTTTTTTAAGGAACCTCCATACTGTTCTCCATAGTGGCTGTACCAATTCGCATTTCCACCAGCAGTGCAAGAGTGTTCCCTTTTCTCCATACCCTCTCCAGCATTTATTGTTTCTAGATGTTTTGATGATGGCCATTCTGACCGGTGTGAGATGATATCTCATTGTAGTTTTGATTTGCATTTCTCTAATGATTAATGATGTTGGCATTCTTTCATGTATTTGTTGGCAATCTGTATATCTTCTTTGGAGAAATGTCTATTTAGGTCTTCTGCCCATTTTTGCATCGGGTTGTTTGTTTTTTTGTTATTGAGCTGCATGAGCTGCTTGTAAATTTTGGAGATTAATCCTTTGTCAGTTGCTTCATTTGCAAATATTTTCTCCCATTCTGAGGGTTGTTTTTTGGTCTTGTTTATGGTTTCCTTTGCTGTGCAAAAGCTTTGAAGTTTCATTAGGTCCCATTTGTTTATTTTTGTTTTATTTCCATTTGTCTAGAAGGTGGGTCCAAAAGGATCTTGCTGTGATTTCTGTCATAGAGTGTTCTGCCGATGTTTTCCTCTAAGAGTTTGATAGTTTCTGGCCTTACATTTAGGTCTTTAATCCATTTTGAGCTTATTTTTGTGGATGGTGTTAGGGAGTGTTCTAATCTCATACTTTTACATGTACCTGTCCAGTTTTCCCAGCACCACTTATTGAAGTGGCTGTCCTTTCTCCACTGTACATTCCTGCCTCCTTTATCAAAGATAAGGTGACCATATGTGCCTGGGTACCATACTGTTTTGATGACTGTAGCTTTGTAGTATAGCCTGAAGCCAGGGAGCCTGATTCATCCAGCTCTGTTTTTCTTTCTCAAGATTGTTTTGGCTATTTGAGGTCTTTTGTGTTTCCTTAAAAACTGTAAATTTTTTGTTCTAAGTCTGTGAAAAATGCCATTGGTTATATGATAGGGATTGCACTGAATCTGTAGATTCAGTGAGGATATAGTCATTTTCACAGTATTGATTCTTCCAACCCATGAACATGGTATATCTTTCCATCTGTTTGTGTCATCCTTAATTTCTTTCATCAGCATCTTACAATTTTCAGAGTACAGTTCTTTTGCCTTCTTAGGTAGGTTTATTCCTAGGTATTTTATTCTTTTTGAAGCAAAAGTAAATGTGATATGTTTTCTTAGTTTCTCTTTCTGATCTTTTGTTGTTAGTGTATAGAAATGCAACAGATATCTATGTATTAATTTTGTATCCTGCAACTTTACCAGATTTATTGATGAGCTCTAGTAGTTTTCTGTTAGCATCTTTAGGCTTTTCTATGTATAGAATCATTTCATCTGCAAACAGTGACAGTTTTACTTCTTCTTTCCCAGTTAGGATTCCTTTTATTTCTTTTTCTTCTCTGAGTGCTGTTGCTTGGACTTCCAAAACTGTGTTGACTAAAAGGGGTGAGAGTGGACATCCTTGTCTTCTTGATCTTAGCGGAAATGCTTTCACCTTTTCACCATTTTGTATGTTAGCTGTGGTTTTGTCATGTATGGGCTTTATTATGTTGAGGTATGTTCCCTCTATGCCCACTTTCTGGAAAGGTTTTATCATAAATGTGTGTTGAACTTTATCCAAAACTTTTTCTGCATCTATTGAGATTATCATATGGTTTTTATTCCTCAGTTTGTAAATGTGGTGGATTGGTATGTGGATACTGAAAAATCCTGCATCCCTGTGATAAATCCCACTTGGTCATGGTGTATGATCCTTTTAATGTATTGTTGGATTTGGTTTGCTACTATTTTTGTTGAGGATCTCTTTGTCTACGGTCCTCAGTGATATTGGCCTGTCATTTTCTTTTTTTGTGGTATCTTCATCTGGTTTTGGTATCAGGGTTATGGTGGCCTCATAGAATGAGTTCAGAAATGTTCTTTCTGAAGGAAAGGAACAGAGAAATATTCCTTCCTCTGCAATGTTTTGAAATAGTTTCAAAAGGATAACTGTTAATGCTTCTCTAAATGTTAGGTAGAATTTGCCTGTGAAGCCATCTGGTCCTGGACTTTTGTTTGTTGGGAATTTTTAAATTATGTATTCAATTTCAGTACTTGAAACTGGTCTGCTCATATTTTCTATTTTTTCCTGGTTCAGTCTTGGCAAACTGTTAGAACAAATAAATAAATTCAGAAGTTGCAAGATATAAAATCAACATACAGAAAATCAATTGCATTTCTATACACTACCATGACCTCTCTGAGAGAGAAAGCAATCCCATTCACAATATTATCAAAAGAAATAAAATGCATAGGAATAAACTTAATCAAGGAAGTGAACCAAAAGATCTATATGCTTGTAACAGTGTGGTATCACCTCACACTTGTAAAAATGGTTATCATCAGAAAGTCTACAAATAAGAAATATTGACAAGTACGTGGAGAAAAGTGAACTCTTGTACACTATTTGTGGGGATGTAAATTGTTGCAGTCACTATGGAAAACCTTATGGAGATTCCTCAAAAAAACTAAAAATATAACTACCATATGATCCAGCAATTCCATTCCTGGGTATATATCTGTAGGAAAAAAACACTAATTTGAAAAGATATATGGACCCCAATGTTCATAGCAGCACTGTTTACAGTAACCATGACATGGAAACAACCCAAGTAAACAGAACTATGGATAAAGAGGGTGTGTGTGTGTGTGTGTGTGTGTGTGTGTGTGTGTAATGGAATATTGCTCAACCCTAAAAAGAATGAAATTCTGTCATTTGCAGTAACATGGATGGACTTACAGAATATTATGCTTAGTGAAATGTAGACAGAGAAAGACAAATACTGTACGATATCACTAATAAAAAATAATAGAAATGAATATATATGCAAAATAGAAATAGACTCACTGATATAGAAAACAAAACTGTGGTTACCAAAGAGGAGAAGGAGGGGTGGAGGGACAAATTAGGGTATGGGATTAACAGATACAAACTACTATGTATAAAAATAAATGAGCAACTAGGATATATTGTATTGCACAGGGAATTATAGCTCTGATCTTTAATGACTTATTATGGAGTATAATCTGCAAAAATACTGAGTCACTGAATCATTCAAAATAAAGAATCAAGAGCCCAGAAATAAACCCATGCATATACAGTCAACTAATACTTCACATGTGAGCCAAGAATACTCATGGGGAAAGAATAGACTCTTGATAAATGGTGTTGCAGTAACTTCACATCAAAAGAAAGAAATTGAGCTCTTAACTTATACCACTCACAAAAATTAACTCAAAATGGATTAATGACTTAAAAGTAAGACCCTAACCTGTAAAACTCCTAAAAGAAAACATAAGGGAAAGACTCCTTGAAAATAGCATTGGCAATGATTTTTTGGATAGGTGTAATGAGAAAACAGCTCTTTTAGGTTGCTGCCTGGGCATTTAACAGTATGATCATCTTGCTCACACCAGAGTCTGGACATTTAGATAAGAAACTGATCTTAGAATTCCTGCCTTATAAGTAATAGCTGCTTGCTACCCTGCTCTCTATCTCCTGCTCCCTCCTGACTTCAGATGGAAGAATGCCCTTTCCCCAGCTCATTGCACCCCCTGTTTCTGGGATCTGTCTGTAATAAATTTTATGACTTTACTTCCTTTGTGTGAGTGTATTGAAACAGTGCCTCCAGTCAAAATGACCCCTGGAGTTGTTCATTCCCAAAATGGGAGCTTGGATGTTAAGGAAGCTACCTGCCAACCCCGTGTAGGTGGCTTATGCTTCCTCATTCAGTAGGTCATAATCTGCCTATTTTTAATTTAACATATCACCTAAGCCTCCCTGACACAACAGGACACAAATGCACAAGCAACCAAAGGAAAAATCAACAAGATGTAGTGTAAGCCGTGACATTTTTTTCTTTGTTTTTTTAATACAAGTGCCTGAAATAAGCTTTGATTGCAAAGGCATCCATTTCAAAGAGACACCACTTCAAAGACAGCTATCTCAGATAAACACATTGTCAGCTACGTGACTAGATAGATAGGCAGTCCACCTCCTCCCCACTGAGATGCCTTTGTTTTAGAGATCTTGGTTGATTTCAGTAACTGACCACTTGGACTACTTGTTTTTTCTCTTCCCACACTTTAAATTCCCACTCATATTTTAAATTCACCAATAGAGTGATTCTACAAAATCTAGGCCCCCACCCTCGACCCCAATAAAAGCAGGAACCAGGCTCATGTGTTCTCTCTCTTTCTACCCATGACCTTGATATGTGGCTCCAGGTGTGCTGTGCTATTTCCATGTCTTATAAGTATTAAACTTCTGCTTCTTTTCAAAGTTCCCTGAAGGCTTTTGCTAAAGGTCATCTTGCAATTATAATAAGAACCACAAGGTCCAGTCCAACCACAACATTGGTTATTGATAGGCTCACACCAGCACAAAACATGGGAGTACATCAAACTAAAAAGTTTCTGAGAGCAAAAAGAAATTCGACAATGTGACTAGCCAACTTACAGAATGGAAGAAAATAATTCTAAATCATTTATCTGATAAGGGGTTAATATCCAAAGTATATAAGAAACTCACACAACTCAGTGGGAACAAAAACACATATTCTGATTCAGAAGTGGGAAAAGGTCCTGAACAGACAGTTTCCCAAAGAAGATATACATGTGGCCTACAAGTATATGAAGAGATGATCAACATAACTAATCATCAGCAAAAATCAAAACCACATTGGCATATATCTCATACATATTAGAATGATTATTATCAAAAACATAAGAGATTGCAAATGTTGGCAAGGATGTGGAAAAAAATGGAACCCTTATGCACTTTTCTTTGGAATGTAAATTGATACAACCATTTTGGAAAACAGAATGAAAGCTCCCCAAAACATTAGAATTAGAACTACCATATGATCCAGCGATCTCACTTCTAGGTATATATCCAAAGGAAATTAAATCACTGTCTCTAAGAAATAGCTGCATTCCCATGTTTATTGCAGCATTATTCACAGTAGTCAAAACATGAAAATAACCTAACTGATCATCAGTGGATGAATGGGTAGAGAAAACTTTACACACACACACACACATGGGAATATTATTCAGTCATTAAAAAATAAGGAAATCCTGCCATTTGGGACAATACAGGTGGAATGTGAGGGTATTATGATAAGTGAAATAAGTCAGAGAAAAACAAGTACTATATGTTTTCACTTATCTGTGGTATCTAAAAACATTGAACTCATTTTAACAGAGTAGATTGATGGTTACCAGGAGATGGGGAGTGAAGGAAATAGGGAGATGCTATTCATAGAGTACAAACTTTCAGTTATAAGAGGAATGAATTTCAAGTAACTAACATACATGTTGACTATAGTTGACAATACTGTATTGTACACTTGAAAGTTACTATGAGAGTAGATCTTAAATGTACTCAGGTAACAACAACAAAAAAGGTAACTATATGAGTTGATGGATGTGTTAACTACTCTATTGTGGTAAACATTTTACAATATATACATGTATCAAATCATCACATTGTACACCTTACACAATATTATATGTCAATTATATCTCAATAAACCTGGAAAAAAGTGGATGATAGTGATATCAGCAAACTGGCAGACTAGGAAGCTTCAAGTCTTGTTTCCCCATGGAAACAACTAAAAAGTAACCAAAAATTGGCTAACACCATCTTATAAGAGCTCTGAAAACAGTGAAAAATTTACAGCAAACAAGTGAATGACCAATCAAGAAAAGCCACAATCAAAATCATAGGAAATTTTGTAGCGTTTTTGCTTGCCCTTTCCCTACTCCCTCATCTGCACAACAAAGTCTTAGTCTGGAGGAGGTGGTGGCCTAGTTCCCAATTCTGTACATCAAACTAGAGGGATTATAGCAGACCTGACCTGCAATATTCTACCCTTGCTAATGGATACCTAAATGACAGTTTTGTTTGCCTAATTCAAATATCAGGCAAGGGAAAGAGTAACATTACTCAAATCTCAGGCAGCCAGAGCAGCACCGGCTTCTTGGGAACAAAGCCTTCCCTCCATATACCCAGATTCCACATCCACAAATTCAACCAAGCATGATTGAAAAATATTCAGAAAAAAATCCCGAAAGTTCCAAACAGCAAAACTTGAATTTGCCACAAACATGCAACTATTTGCATAGCATTTACATTGTATCTATAACTATTTACACAATATTTACATTGTATTAGCTATTATAGTAATCTAGAGATATTTTAAAGTATAGGAAAGAATGTGTGTCGGTTATATGCAAATAATGTGCTATTTTATATAAGGGACTTGAGCATCCACAGGTTTTGTTATCCGTGGGGGTCCTGAAATCAAATCTTCACAGAAACTGAGGGAGGAATTTACTGCATGGATACCCAGGCATTTAGACACCTGGGACAAGAGCTGATGGGTTGTGCTGTTACATTATATAAACAATGGCAGACACCCAATTCCTCCATGAAACTGTAGGGAGCTGGGTTGACCTTACATATAATATTCTAACCTATTGCAGGTTGCCTGAAGAATTGTGTTCTGTTTTGCTTTAGATTTCAGGCAGGGAGAAGTAGTGGTTATTACTGAGGAAAGCTGCAGAGATTAAACCCCAGATGCCTGGGACAAGAGATTATGCGTGTAGATATAAAATAGATCATCAAAGGTCCTGAAGTAAACTTGGAGTAAATCTCTTTGGTAAATTAAGAATATAAAACTGCCAGTATATAATGAGAAATGGGAAACACCACAAACAAACAAGCTCAAGCAGAATGCATGCTCCAAAATGACTTTGGAGGACTTCAGTTTTTTTCCTCAGGCTGATTGCAAAACTAAAAACCAAGAACAAGTCAATTAATGAAGAACTTCCTTAGCACCCAGCCAGTATGCAAACACTAGGTGAGGTGACTGTGTTTTTAAAAGCCCAATTTTCAGCAACAGTGACAACAACAAAACCTACAAAGAATATTAAAAAAAAAGACTAGCAGTGGGCTCCCCTGGTGGCGCAGTGGTTGAGAGTCCGCCTGCCGATGCAGGGGACACGGGTTCGTGCCCTGGTCCGGGAAAATCCCACATGCCGTGGAGCGGCTAGGCCCATGAGCCATGGCCACTGAGCCTGCGCATCCGGAGCCTGGGCTCCGCAACGGGAGAGGCCACAGCAGTGAGAGGCCCGCGTATAGCAAAAAAAAAAAAAAAAAAAAAAAAAGACTAGCAGTAAAACACCCGCATTTGAAGGAAGAAACTAAAGTAAAGCAACCACCCCTAAAGTAATACAGGATTATGACTAATTATACAAAATTATACTTTAAATTATACTTTATACTAAAAATTATCTTGAAATGCTCAAATAGCTAAAGGAAAACACAAGCAAAGAACTAAAGGAAATTTGGAAAACCATATATAAACAAAATGAGAATATCAACAAAGATAGAAATTATAAAATGAAGCAAAAAGAAATGTCTGAACTAAAAATGTAATAACTGGGGCTTCCCTGGTGGCACAGTGTTTGAGAGTCTACCTGCCAATGCAGGGGACGTGGGTTCATGCCCCAGTCTTGGAGGATCCCACATGCCATGGAGCGGCTAGGCCCATGAGCCATGGCCACTGAGCCTGCGCATCTGGAGCCTGTGCTCTGCAATGGGAGAGGCCACAACAGTGAGACGCCCGCGTACTGAAAAAAAAAAAAAGAATAAAAATGTAATAACTGAATTGAAAATTTCACTAGAGGGGTTTAATAGTAGATTTGAGCAAGGAAAAGAAAGAACCAATAAACAATATTGAACATTTGTAATTATTTGATTCAAAGGAACAGAAAAGAAAAAGGAGTATAGCAAAGTAACCAGAGCCTGAGGTATTTATGCAAAAATCAAGCAGACTAATATGTATTATAGGAGTCTGAGAAAAAGGAGAGAGAAAGATAAAGGAAGAGAGATTATTTGAGGAAATGATAAACAAAATGTCTCAAATTTGAGGAAAGACATGAATCTATAAATCCAAGAAGCTTAACAAACTCTAAGTAAAATAAACCCAAAGAAATCCACACCGAGACATTATAATCAAACTTTCAAAAACCAAAGACAAAGATAATCTTGGAAGCAGCAAGGGAAATGTGACTCACCACATTGATGGGTTGCTCAATAATATTGTCAGTAGGTTTTTTTCATCAGAAACCTTGGAGGCCAAAATACTGATATATTCGAAATACATAAAGAAAAATACTGTCAACCAACAAATCTGTATCTAGTGAAACTCTTCTCCAAAAATGAGAAAGAAATTAAGACATTTCCAGATAAATAGAAAGTGAGGGAGTTCATTACCACTACCATTTCAAGAAATGCTAAAGGGACTATTTCAGATTGGGATTCAAAAAATGCTACACAATAACTTGAAGCCATGTGAAGAAATAAAGGTGTCAGTAAAGGTAAAAATATGGACAATTATACAAGCAATGTAGCTTTGTAACTCCACTTTTTATTTTCTAGATGACTTAAAAGAAAAAAAATCATACAAAGTATAAGTCTATGCTTGGGAGAACACAATGTATAAAAAGTGTAATTTGTGATATCAATAACTAAAAGAGGCTGGTAATGGAGATATATAGGAGTAGAGTTTGTGTATGCTATTGAAGTTAAGCTGGTATGAACTCAAATTAGACGGTTGTAACTTTAGGACATTAATTGTAATCCCTATGGTAGCCACAAAGAAAATCACTATTGAATACATATAAAAGGAAATTAGAAGGGAATTTAAATGTATCACTGTAAAAAATGAACTAAATACAAAAGATGGTAACCAAGGATATAATGGACAAAAACAGTAGAAAGCATATAGCAAATTACCAAACTGCAGAAGCAAGTCACTCTTTACCAGTACTTACTTTACATGTCAATAGACTTAACTCTCCAATCAATAAAAATTGGCAGAATAGATTTAAAAAAACCAAAATCCAACTATATGCTTTCTACAAAAGACTCATTTAAGATCTAAAGACAAAAATAGGTTGAAAGTAAAAGTACATAAAATAATATTCCACATAAACAGTAACCAAAAGAGAGCTGAGGGAGCTGTGACATTTTCAGACAAAATATACTTTAAAGTTTACATGGAACAAAGGACATTGTTTATTAACAAAAGTTTCAATAAAGAAGGAACAAATAACAATTATAAATATTTATGCACCTAATAACAAACTCCCAAAATATGTTCAACAAAATTGACAGAAGGCTAAAATACACAGTTCGAAATAATAGTTGAGGATCTCAACAACCCACTTTCAATAATTCTTAGACCAAGAAGACATAAGATAAGTAAGGAAATAAAGGACTTGAAAAAATGCCAACTTCTAAAAGACATATACAGAACACCCTACAGAACAGCAACAGAATACACATTCTTTTCAAGTGCACATGGGACATTCTCTAGCATAGACCAAACGTTAGGCCACAAAAAAGCCTCAAAAGATTTTTTAAATAGATATGATACAAACTATCTTCTCTAGCCACTACAGGATGAAGTTAGAAATCAAGAACAGGGAAAAAAATGGAAATTTCACAATATGTGGAAGTTAAGCAACAGTTGTCTTAAACAACAAGTCAATGATGAAATCAAAAGTAAAATTAAAAATGCATAGAGACTAATGAAAATGAAAATACAACATATCAAAACTTGTAGGATGCAGCAAAATCAATGCTAAGAGGGAAATTTATAAGCTGTCAAATTCTTATATTACAAGAAATAAATCAATAAGGTAACTTTACAACTTAGAGAACAAGAAAAAGGGAAACAAACTAAACCTGAACCTAGCAGAAGGAAGGAAATAATAATGGTTAGAGATGATATAATTTAAAAATAATAATAATAAAGAAAATCAACAAAAACCAAAAGTTGATTTCTTTGAAAAGATTAAAAAATTGAATAAGCTTTAACTGGATTGACCAAGGAAAAGGCAGATAATTCAAATTTCTAAAATCAGAAATGAAAGTGATGACATTACTACCAATTATAGAGAAATAAAACAGATTATACTATAGTACTATGAACAGTGGTATGCCAACAAATTGAGTAACATAGATGAAATGGATAAATTCCTAAAAACTTGAAAGCTATCATGCATGAATTACAAAGAAACAGAATCTGAATAGAACTACAACTAATAAGACAATTGAACCAGTAATCAAAACCTCCCAACAAGGAAAAGTCCTGGACCAGATGGCTTCACTGGTTAATTCTAACAAACACTTAAAGAAGAAATAAATAACACCAATTCTTCTCAAACTCAAAAATTGTAGAGGAGGGAACACTTCATAACTCATTCTATGAGGTCAGTATTACCCTGATACTGAAATCAGACAAAGACACTTCAAGAAAAGAAAACTAAAGACAAATATCCTTTTTGAAGGTTTATGTAAAAATCCTTGACAAAAATACAAACCAAATTCAGTAGCAGATTAAAGAATTATACACCATGATCAATTGGGCTTTATTCCCAGAATGCAATGATGGTTCAACATATGAAAATCTATCAGTGTAATACACTACATCAACAGAACAACAGGGAAAAAACACACGGCCATCTCAAATGATGCAGAAAAAGCATTTGAAAAAATTCAAACTTTCATGATAAAAATACTCATCACTATCAAGAGAAGAAAACTCTTTGAGAAAAAAACCTCAAAATGGTTAAGGCCATATATTAAAAACCTATAGCTAACATCATACTCAATGGTGAAAGACTGAAAGCTTTTCCTCTAAGATCAGGAAGAAGACAGGAATATCCACTTCTGCCACTTATATTCAACATAGTATTGAAACTTTTAGCCAGAGAAATTAGGCAAGAAAAATAAATAACAAAATAAATCCAATTGAAAAGGAAGAAGTAAAATTATCTTTATTTGCAGGTAATATCTCATATGTAGAAGACCCCAGAGATGCCACAAGAAAACTGTTAGAACTAATACATAAATTCAACAAAGTTGCATGATAAGAAATCAACACAAAAATCAGTTGTGTTTCTATACACAAACAAGGAACATTTCAAAAGGGAAATTAAGAAAATGAATGCAGGTGACATCAGCAAGATGGAGGGCTAAGAGCCTCCAATGCTTGTACTTCCCCCTCAAAAAAAAACACAACAGGAACAGTAAATAAATAATCACAGACCAAAGAAAACCGCTCAAGGAAAGCTCTGGACAAGAAAAAATGCAGCAAAAAAACATGCAGGGCTTCCCTGGTGGCACAGTGGTTGAGAGTCCGCCTGCTGATGCAGGGGACGCGGGTTCGTGCCCCGGTCCGGGAGGATCCCACATGCCGCGGAGCGGCTGGGCCCGTGAGCCATGGCCGCTGGGCCTGTGCGTCCGGAGCCTGTGCTCCGCGGCGGGAGAGGCCACAGCAGTGAGAGGCCCGCATACCGCAAAAAAAAAAAAAAAAAAAAAACATGCAGAACTCAAAAATCGAGGATGGTTGCGTAGAAAAATACAGGAAGCATTTTGCCTGCACCACCCCATCCCCTAGTTGGGAGCAGCTCAGTACAAGAGGGAATCCATTCCAAGGAATTTCACCACACAGAGAGAAGGAAAACAGAACCCCAGCAAGCCTCACCATTGTGGACATTTGCAGCCTTTGCTACAGAGATCTCCTACAGTCTTTTTTTTTTTTAAGGGACTTTTTAGAAAATTTAATTTTGTTGATGGAACATTGGTTTATAACATTACATAAATTTCATGTGTACATTATATTTCTTCTTCTGCATACACTATACTGTGTTCACCACCAAAAATTTACATCAGCATACAGTTGATCCCATTTACCCATTTTGTCCTCCCGTCCACCCCTTCCCATCAGGTACCAGCACTCTCTTCTCTGTATCTATGTGCTTGCTTTTGTTTGTTTTGTTTTGTTCATTTATTTTGGTATTTTGTTTTTTATATTCCACATATGAGTGAAATCATATGGTATTTGTCTTTCTTCATCTGGCTTATTTCACTTAGCATAATACTCTCAAGGTCCAACACGTCATTGCAAATGGCAAGATTTTATATTTTTTATGGCTGAGTAGTATATATATATATATATATATATATATATATATATATATATATATATATATGAGATATATATGAGATATGATATACATATCATATCTTCTTTATCAGTTCATCCATTGATGGACTCAGGTTGGCTATTGTAAATAATTCTGTGATGAACATAAGTGTGCATATACCTTTTTGAATTAGTGTTTTCATATTATTTGGATAAATATCCAGAAATTCTGCCACAGTCTTTACTGATCCCAACTGATGGAGAGGCTTACAGTGCACCCTCTGCATCTACTCCCAGAGGCAGGAACTGTTGCTGAGGTGAGTCTTGACCTCAGGGACCCCAGTTGCTGCTGTGCCCTGCACTCAGGGATCTCTTACCACAGCACCTCACTATATATGAGACTGGAACTCCCACTGCTCATTGCCCACCTTTAGCCCCAGGTCACAGCTCTGTCCCACCACTCTCTGGGTGGCCTTGACTGCCCTGACCTCTGGCCCCAGGATCCCAAGTCATGATTTGGCTGCCATTATTTGAGTTATGCTGCAGCCACACTGAGCCCCACCAGCTGGGCTCCAGGTTACAGCTTTAAATGACAGTGCAAAGGGTGCTGCCACTACCCTGAGCACTACCCCCCAAGTCCTAAGTCATGCTTGATCACCATTTTAAGGACTTTGCTACCACTTTCCTGAGCCCCACTCACCAAGTTCTGGGTAACAGCTTTGAATCATCAATGCCACAGGTGCTGCTACAGCTGCTTGAGCCCCACTCCCTAGGTCCCAAGTCATGCTTTGACTGCCACTGTTAGGGCCATCCTGCTGCCACACTGAGTTCCAACCACAGGATTCCATGTCACAGCTATGGGATGGAATGCCAGGGATGCTGCCAATAGCCTGAGCCTCATCCCTTTGCAGATTAAGACTCTAACATGTCAGTGCTGTCACTGGGCTGTTGCTGCCCAAGCTCCATCCTTATCCCAGATCAAGACTCTGAACCCTCATTGTCAGTGACACTACTGCTGACCTGAGTCATGTTCCCAGGTTCAGGCCACATCTCTGACCCGTGATTGCTGAGACAGTGCTGTCACTGTCCTGAGCCTCACCCCCAGGTTTCAGGTCCTACTCGTGACCAGTCACTATTGGAACTGCCAAGTCCAAGGTCACAGCTCTGAACCATCATGGCCAGAGCCATGATGCCTCTGTTTTGAGACCAGTTCCCCAGGTTCTGACACACGGATTTAACAGGCTGCAATCAGAAATGTGCTGCAGCTATCCTGTGACTGTCCCCTGTGGTCAGAGTTGAGACTTTGACTCACCATCACCAGGCTATGCTAGTACTGCACCCTACCCACCATTACACCTTGTCATCCCAGGGCCTATGCCACTGTTGTACCCACCCCTTGCCTGCCAGAGTCACAGTGGTGAGACCCAAGTAATAGTTCTATGGGATATTTGCACATGTCCTCATGTTGGACACCAATGTCATAGCCACAGCAAGTGCACCTGTGCCCCAGAAATGAGGCACTGTGATAGTTTCACATGCACCTGACTCTAGGACTCCAGCTCCAATACTGCTCTGAGTGCCCTGAGTGCCAGCACACCAGATCAGGCACTAAGAAGGGTTCCCTTGGTTAGAACTTCCTCCCATAAAAAAAGAAAGGAAAACAGGAAGACCTCAGTAGCTCTCATATGCAAATATCCCAATAGCCTTACCTGCCACTGCCTTCTGCAGATTCTCTGCAGTCCAGACCACAGAAGACCCCCACAGTCTGGTCAATATCAATCTCAGCTGATGGAGTGTCATGGAGACTACACTATTGTGCCTTCTCAGGAACCAAACATGCTGCATCCCATGCAGCCAATGACTTTTACAGCCACCTCCAGGTGAAAGATTTTCCTCCACTGAAACCAGTTCAAAAAGACTGGAAGAGGTAATTGTGCCTTCAAATGCACAGCCATCAGTGCAAAATGAAAAAGCAAGGAAACATGGCACCACCAAAGGAACACAATGATATTCTAATAACTGGCCCCAAATAAATGGAGATCTGCAAGTTATCTGAAAAGTATTCAAAATAATTATTTTAAGAAAGCTCAGTGAAATTCTAAAGAACACAGACAAATCAATGAGCTCAGGAAAACAATACATGAACAAATACATGAACCAAAAGTTCAACAAAGAAATAGAAATCATTTTTTAAAAGGCCAAACAGAAATTCTAGAGATTAAGGATACAATGAATGAAATCTTAAAAATGCAGTAGATTGCTTCAACAGCAGGCTCAAAAATCAGAAGAAAAGATCTGTGAGCTTGAAGACAGATCTCTTGATGTTATCCACTCAGAAGAAAATTAAGAAATTAGAATGAAAAAGAGTGAAGAAAGCCTATGTGAACTGTGGGACATGATCAAAAGAAACAATGGCCTTATTAGGGTAGTCCCAGAAGGAGAAGAGAGGGAGAAAGGGACAGAAACGTTATTAAAATTAATGGCTGAAACTTCCCAAATCTGGGGACAGAGATGGCCATCCTGTACTTACAGGAAGCTCAAAAATCCCCAAAGAGATTCAACTCAAAGAGATTTTCAACTACACATTATATTCAAGTTCTCAAAAATTACAGAAAAAAATGCAAGCAGCAAGAGAAAAAAGAATCATTACGTACAAAGGAATCTCGATAAGGCTATCAGCATATTTCCCAGCAGAAACTTTGAAGGCCAGGAGAGAGAGTGTCATGATATGCTCAAAGTGCTCAAATTAAAAAAAAAAAAAAACTGTCAACCAAGAGCACTTTACCTAGCAGAGCTCTCATTTAGAAATGGAGGTGAGATACAGACTTGCCCAGACAAAAGTTGATGAAATTTATCACCACTAAGCCTGCTCTACAAGAAATGCAAAAGAGAGTTCTTGAAACAGAAGCAATAAACCATGAATTAGTAATGTGAAAACATATGAAAGTATAAAATTCACCGATAAAGATGAATATACAGTCAAATTCAAAATACTCTAATACTGCAATGGTATTATATAAATCACTTTGAAATCTAGCATATAATTAAGAAACAAAAGTGTCAAAAATAACTATAGCTACAATAATAGGTTAAGGGACATACAATATAAAAGATATAAACTGGGACATCAACATAAATGATGGGCAAGTAAATGGGTAGAACTTTCTTTTACAATTGAAGTTAAGGTGTTATCAGCTTAAGATGTGCAGTTATAACTATAAGAAGTATGATGAAATGTGCATTGTAATCACAAAGCAAAAACCTATAACAGATACACAAATGATAAGGAAAAAAAGCATGCCAGTACAAAACAATCATCAACTCACAAAGAAAGACAGCAAGAGAGGAATAAAGTAACTAAGGAACTACAAAACAATAAGAAAGCAATTAACAAAATGGCAATAGTTAAGTCCTTATTTATCAATTATTGCTTTAAATGTAAATGGACTGATGTGGCTGAATGGAATAAAAAAACAAAACCCAACTGTGTTTTGACTATAAGAGACTCACTTAAACCTTAAAGACATTCACAGACTGAAAAGGAAAAGATGGGAAAAGACATTTCAAGCAAATAGAAACCAAAAGAGATCTGGGGTAGCTATACTTATATCAGACAAAATAGACATTAAATCAAAAACTGTAATAAATGATAAATAAGGTCACTATATAATGATAAAGGGATCAATTCATTAAGATATAACAATTTCAAATATACATGCATCCAACATTGGAGAAACTAAATATATTAATTATTAACAGATCTGAAGAGAAAAACAAACAGCAATGCTATAATAGTAGGAGACTTCAATACCACACTTTCAACAATAGATAGATCATTCAGACCGAAAATCAGTAAGGAAGTAATGGATTTGAATGATGCTTCAGACCAAATGGACTTAACAGACATATATAGAACATTCCATCCAACAGTACCACAATACACATTCTTCTCAAGCACACATGGAACAACCTCCAGGATAGAACACATGATAGGTCACAAAATATCTTAACAAACTTAAGAGATTGAAACATACCAAGGATCTTTTCTGACCAAAACTATATGAAACTAGAAAGCAATGACAGGAGGAAAGCTAGAAAATTCACAAATATATGGAAATTAAACAACACATTCCTGAAAAACCAATAGGTCAAAGAAGAAATAAGAAAGTCAAGAAGTATCTTAAAACAAATGAAAATTGAATCACAACATATCAAAACCTATGAAATGTTGCAAAAGCACTTCTTAGAAGGAAGCTTATAGTAATAAACAGCTATATTAAGAAAGAAGAAAGTCCTCAAGTAAAAAATTTCAATTTACATCAAAAGGAGCTATAAAAAGAAGAACAAATGGAGCCCAAAGTTAGTAGAAGGAAGGAAATAACAAAGAGCAGAGCAGAATTAAATGAAACAAAGACCAGAAAAATTATAGGAATGATCAATAAAACTAAGAGCTTGTTCTCAGGGGAAAAAAGGGCAAATGTTTAGCTAGATTAACTATGAAATAAAAGAGAGAAAACTCAAATAAATAAAATGAGAATGTGGCACATATATACAATGGAATATTACTCAGCCATAAAAAGAAATGAAATTGAGTTATGTGTAGTGAGGTGGATGGACCTAGAGTCTGTCATAAAGAGTAAAGTAAGTCAGAAAGAGAAAAACAAATACCATATGCTAACACATATATATGGAATCTAAAAATAAAAATGGTCATGGAGAACCTAGGGGCAAGACAGGAATAAAGAAGCAGACCTACTAGAGAATGGACTTGAGGATATGGGGAGGGGGACGTGTAAGCTGGGACAAAGTGAGAGAGTGGCATGGACATATATACACTACCAAATGTAAAATAGATAGCTAGTGGGAAGCAGCCACATAGCACAGGGAGATCAGCTCGGTGCTTTGTGACCACCTAGAGGGTTGGGATAGGGAGGGTGGGAGGGAGGGAGACACAAGAGGGAAGAGATATGGGAACATATGTATATGTATAACTGATTCACTTTGTTATAAAGCAGAAAGTAACACACCATTGTAAAGCAATTATACTCCAATAAAGATATTTTAAAAATTTTAATAAATAAAATAAATAAATAAAATGGGAAATGAAAGAGCAGACGTTACAACCGATACCACAGAAAAACAAAAGATTATAAGAGATTATTATGAGTAATCATAAGCCAACAAACTGGATAACCTAGCAGGAATTGATAAATTCCTAGAAACGTATGAATGATGAAGACTGAATAATGAAGAAATAAAAAATCTAAGCAGACCAATAATGAATAAGGAAATTGAATCAGTAATCAAAAACCTCCCAACACAGACAAGAACTGGATCAGATGGTTTCACTGGTGAATTCTACCAAATGTTTAAAGAATTAATGCCAATCCTTCTCAAGCTCTTACAAAAAATTGAGGAAGAAAGAACACTCTCAAATTCATTTTACAAGGCCGGGATTACTCTGATAACAAACACAGATAAGGACACTACGAGGAAAAAAACTATAATCCAATATCCCTGATGAATATAGATGTAAAAATTCTCAACAAAATATTAGCAGATGAAAACACTAATTCAAAAAGATAAATGAACCCTAATGTTCACAGCAGCACTATTTACAATAGCCAAGATATGGAAGCAACCTAAATGTCCATCAAGAAATGAATGGATAAAGAAGATGGGTTATATATATATATATAGTGGAATATTCCTCAGCCATTAAAAAAAAGAAAGAAAGAATGCTATTTGCAGCAGCACACATGGACTTAGAGATTATCATACTAGGTGAAGTAAGTCAGACAGAGAAAGACAAATATCATGTGATATTACTTATATGTAAAATCTAAAAATATGATACAAATGAATTATTTACAAAACAAAAGTAGACTCACAGACATAAAAAACAAACTTATGGTTACCAAAGAGGAAAAAGGGGGGAGGGATAAATTGGGAATTTTGGATTAACGGATGCACACTATCATATATAAAATAGGTAAACAACAAGAACCTACCGTATAGCACAGGGAACTATATTCAATATCATGTAATAACCTATAGTGGAAAAGTATCTGAAAAAGAATATATAAATATTTATTCAACTATAATTGAAATATAGTTGATTTTTTTAAAGGGCACTGATTAAAAAAAATCTGGAGGCATCACAATACCTGATTTCACACTACATTACCTAGCTATAGTAATCAAAACAATATGGTGCTGGCATAAAAACAGGCAATTAGATCAGTGAAACAGAACAGAGAGCTCAGACAAAAACCCTCACCTATATGGTCAACTAATTTAACAAGGGTGCCAAGAACCCACAATGGAGAAAGGACAGTTTCTCAGTAAATGGTGCTGGGAAAACTGGATACGCACATGTGAAGAATGAAACTAGACCCCTATCTCACAGTACTCACAAAAGCAGAGTTGAAATGGATGAAAGATTCAAATGTATAGCCTGAAACTGTCAAACTCCTAGCAGAAATCATAGGGGGAAAGATCCTTGATTTCTGTCCAGGATTATTGGTCTGGGCAATGGTTTCTTGAAGAAGTCAGCAAAAGTACAGGCAACAAAAAGTAAAATAAATAAGTGGGACTACATTAAACTAAAGAGCTTCTCCACATCAAAGGAAACAATCAATAAATTTAAAAGGCTACCTACAGAATGGGAGAAAATATTTGCAAACCATATATCTGATAAGGGAAATATGTCCCAAATATATAAAGAAATCATACAACTCTATAGCAAATAAAGCAAATAATCCAATTTGAAAATGGCTAAAGGGCCTAAATAGACTTTTTTTTCCACAGAAGACATACAGATGACCAACAGGTACATGAAAAGATTCTCAATGTAAAAAAAATAGAAATCTTGCCATTTGCGACAACATGGATGGACCTTGAGGGCATTATGGTGAGATAAGTCAGACAGAGAAATTACAAGTGCTGTATGATATCACTTATATGTAGAATCTAAAAAAAAACTGAACTTATTAAAGCAGAGAGTAGAATGGTGAGTATCAGGGCCTGGAGTAAAGATTTTGGGAGATTTTAAGGGTACAAACTTGAACTAGTAGATAAATAAGTTCTGGAGATCTAATGGACAATATGGTGATTATAATCTACAATACTGTATTATAAGCTTCAAAGTTGCTAAGACTAGATCTTAATTGTTCTCGACACAAAAAAGAAATGATAATTATGTGATGTAATAAAGGTATTAGCTAATGCTACTATAATAATCATATTGTAATATACAAATGTAACAAACCAATACATTGTGCATCTCAAATATATGCAATGTTATATGCAAATTATATCTCAATAAAATAAATACATAAAATAATAACTTTAAAATTCCATTTACAGTGGCACTACAAAGAATAAAATACTTAGGAATTAATTTAACCAAGAAGGTGAAAGGCTTGTATACTGAAAACTACAAAACATTACTGAAAGAAATTAAAGACATGAATGAATGGAAAAACAGCCTGTGCTCATGGATTGGAAGATTAATATTGTTAAGATATCAGTACTACCCAAAGTGATGTACAAATTTAATGAAATTCCAATCAAAATCCCAAAATGTTGTCTGCAGAAATAGAAAAATCCATGGTAAAATTCATTTGGAATCTCAAGGGACCCCAAATAGACAAAATGGTCTTGAAAAAGAACAAAGTTGGCAAACTTGCATTTCTTGGTATCAAAACTTACTACAAAGCTGCAGTAATCAAAACAGTGTAGCACTGGCATAAGTAAAGATATATAGAACAATGGAATAGAATAGAAAGCCCAGAAATAAACCCTTACATTTATAGTCAAATGATTATCCACAAGGGGGCAAAGACCGTTCGGTGGAAAAGAGGCAATCTCTTCAAGAAACAGTGCTGGGAAAATTGGATATTCACATGTAAAACATTGAAATGAAACCATTATATAACATCATATGCAAACATTAACTCAAAATGGAGCTCAAAGTCCCAAACATAAGAGCTAAAACTATAAAACTCTTAGATGACAGCAGAGGGGTAAAGCTTCACAACATTGAATTTGAAATGATTTCTTGGATATGACACCAAAAATACAGACAACAAAAGGAAAACTAAATAAACCAAACCTCACCATGATAAAAAAAAAAATGTGCCTTAAGATACACCATCAACAGGGCAAAATGAAAACCCACTGAATGAGAGAAAATATTTGCAAAGCACATACCTGATAAGGGAATAATATCCAGAGTATATAAAGAACTCCTACAACTTAATAGTATAAACAACCTAATTTATAAAGGGGTAATTGACTTGAATAGACATTTCTCCAAAGAAGACACACTAATGGTCTTTAAGCACATGAAAACATGGTAAATATCACCAATCATTAGGGAAATGCAAGTAAAAAACACAATATCACCTCACACCCATGAAAATGGCTTCATACCCATTAGGATGATTATTATTTAAAAAATCAGAAAACGATACATGTTGCCAGGATGTGGAGAAAGTGGAATTCTTTTCATTGCTGGTATGAATGTTAAATGGTGCAGTCACTGTGGAAAACAGTATGACCGTTCCTCAAAAATATAAACATAGAATTATGTTATGATCCAGTAATTCAACTTCCAAATATATATATATATAAAAGAATTGAAAACAGGGGCAAAAAATATATTTTTGTGCACTCACAGCAGCATTATTCACAATAGCCAAAAGATTAAAACAACCCAGGTGTCCATTGATAGATAATTGGATAAACAGCATGTGGTATACATATACAATGGAATACTATAAAAGGAATGAAATTCTGACAACAGATGCTACAACAAGGATAAAACTTGAAGACATTACACTAAGTGAAATAAGTCAAAAACACAAGTACAAATATTGTATGATTACTCTTATATGACGTACCCTGAACAGGCAAATTCATAGAGACATGAAGTAGAATAGTGGTTTCCAGGGTCTGTGAGGTGGGGAGAATGAAGAGCTATTTTTTAATACATACAGAATTTCAGTTTGAGGTAATAAAAGTTCTAGAGATGGTTACTGGTGTGGTTGAGAATGTATTTAATGCCACTGAACAGTATACTTAAAAATATTAAAATGGTAAACTTTATATTTTTTATATTTTACCACAATTTTTAAAAGAATGTATTAATGGAGACTTTATGACTGGCAGGTATGATGCCTCTATTGGTCAAAATCACTGATTAACCAAAAATCTCCATTCCTTGAATACTGGAAAGCAAAACTCATTGGAATAACATGACTAGTGCATCACAAAATATGGAGAACTCTATACCCTTAAATGATTACCAAGAAATTTTAGAACACTTTAAACAAACTCCTATGCTGGTCAGTCAATGAAGCTATGGCGTACTGGTCCAAATTACTTCTTAAGTGCCACCAATAATTTGGTCTTAAGATATTGTAAAGCCAGTTAAGAATTTGATTTCCAACAACCGTTATGTCAAAGGAGGAAAATTCAAGTTCTGGCCCCTAATCCAGAGACCAGTATTGTGATAATTCTTATTCGTACCCAGTATTCCAGCACTGGATATGTATGGAGAAAGAAAGACAGCAGGGTCCTCAGCTGCTGTGCTCAGGAAAGCTGCTCCTGGCCCCACGTGGACAACAGAAGCAGAAATTCAATTTCTGTGTGAATTGAACAAACTTTAGTGCTCCTCATATAAATTATTAAAATCTCAAGTAAAAATTAAATACCACAAAAGTAAGATTCATTAGAAAATTAAATCTGAATACAAATAGATTGCAGCATTTAAAGACACTTCTGTTTCTTTTCCAATTACTGCAATTTTGCAGGGAATTGACAGTTCTAGAAAGTCATCTATTCATTTATATATTCAGCATATATTTATTGAGGCTTACCACGTGACAGGTACTGTGTTAGAAGTTGTGGTGCAATCTTGAAAAAGCTAGTAACAGCCATTCTCCCAAGAAAGCTGTAAACACAGTGTAGACAAATAAAAATTACAATATAGGGCTTCCCTGGTGGCGCAGTGGTTGAGAGTCCGCCTGCCGATGCAGGGGACACGGGTTTGTGCCCCGGTCCGGGAAGATCCCACATGCCGCGGAGCGGCAGGGCCCGTGAGCCATGGCTGCTGAGCCTGCGCGTCCGGAGCCTGTGCTCCGCAACGGGAGAGGCCACAACAGTGAGAGGCCCGCGTACCGCAAAAAAAAAAAAAAAAAAAAAAAAAAAAAATTACAATATAGTGTGCTAAGTGCCCTGATAGAGGTAAACACAGGCTACCGTGAGAGCACAGAGAAGGATCATCTAACTCATAGTATTGTGTCCTCAAGGGAACCCTTAAAGAAACAGAGTATAGAGTCTTGAAGGATAAGAATAAGACAACTTACAAATAGCTCAGTTTCGTTTCTTTTTATGGCTGAGTAATATTCCATTGTATATATGTGCCACATCTTCTTTATCCATTCATCCGATGATAGACACTTAGGTTGTTTCCAGCTCCGGGCTATTGTGAATAGAGCTGCAATGAACATTTTGGTACATGTCTCTTTTTGAATTATGGTTTTCTCAGGGTATATGCCTAGTAGTGGGATTGCTGGGTCATATGGTAGTTCTATTTTTAGTTTTTTAAGGAACCTCCATACTGTTCTCCATAGTGGCTGTACCAATTCACATTCCCACCAGCAGTGCAAGAGTGTTCCCTTTTCACCACACCCTCTCCAGCATTTATTGTTTCTAGATTTCTTGATGATGGCCATTCTGACTGGTGTGAGATGATATCTCATTGTAGTTTTGATTTGCATTTCTCTAATGATTAATGATGTTGAGCATTCTTTCATGTGTTTGTTGGCAGTCTGTATATCTTCTTTGGAGAGTCTGTCATACAGAGTGAAGTTAGTCAGAAAGAGAAAGACAAATACCGTATGCTAACACATATATACGGAATTTAAAAAAAAATGTCATGAAGAACCTATGGGCAAAACGGGAATAAAGACACAGACCTACTTGAGAATGGACTTGAGGATATGGGGAGGGGGAAGGGTAATCTGTGACAAAGCGAAAGAGAGGCATGGACATATATACACTACCAAACGTAAGGTAGATAGATAGTGGGAAACAGCCGCAGAGCACAGGGAGATGAGCTTGGTGCTTTGTGTCCGCCTGGAGGGGTGGGATGGGGAGGGTGGGAGGGAGGGAGATGCATGAGGGAAGGGATGTGGGAACAGATGTATATGTATGACTGATTCACTTTGTTATAAAGCAGAAACTAATAAAAAAATAAAAAATTAAAAAAAATAAAAAAGAATAAGACAACTTGACAAGGAATGAGGATAACATTACCAGCAGAGGGAGCAGCAAACTAAAAATCCTAGCATCTGACAGCATGATATACTAGGAAAATTACAAGGGGTTCATGCAGAAAGTAATAGGAGAAAGAAAACAAGGGTCAAATCACAAAAGGCCTTTTATTCCAAATTAAAGGATTGGAATTTAGTCTTGATGGGCAACCACTGTTGAATTCTAAGCAGGAGAATGACAAGTCCAAATTTTCTATTTTAAAAGATTACCCTAGCAGGAGAATGAAGTAGTGGGAAACAAGGCAGGAGTCCAGGAAATGATGATAAAAAGCCTCTGTAAGATTCTGGCTACAGATTTTTAATCAGTCAAAACTAAGCTATGACAGAGAGAGTCAAAGTAGAGGAGAACTGAGAAAATTGAAGACCTATTTAGAAGGTAAAGGTGACAGGACTGGGTATTGGAGATGAGGGGAAAAGGGAAGCCTAAGAAGACTCTTGAATTTCTAGTTTAAACAATGGAAGATGGAACCAAATATTGATACAAGAGAAAAGGAGTCGAGCAGGTTGGAGACTGAGCATGGGGTAAAAAGAATAATGAGTTCAATTTTGAACAGGCTAATTGTCCTGCTGATAATTTGGGGCATACAAATGGAGACACATGTATGCTGGAGATACAGACTTGGGAGTAATCAAACATGTTTGGACATAGTGCTTTGGGATAAGCAGACATATTGACAGCTACCTTGTAGAGAAAAAGGCATTTTTATTTTGAAGCATAAGCCAACCAGTACTTCCCTAGAACACAGCTATGTTGTAAAACTGAATATTATACATGGTGAGGGGGTTCTAGATTAAATTATTGGAATAAAGGATGAGAATGGCCTTTCTAAGCATGCCCTTAAAAGTAAAAACCACAAAAGAAAGAATTAGTGTATCTGTTTAAATAAAAATTTTATAGAATGGGCATCTTCACAAAATCTACAAACGACAAATTCTGGAGAGGGTGTGGAGAAAAGGGAACCTTCCTGCACTGTTGGTGGGAATATAAATTTATACAGCCACTATGGAGAACAGTATGGAGGCTCCTTAAAACTAAAAATAGGGCTTCCCTGGTGGCGCAGTGGTCGAGAGTCCGCCTGCCAATGCAGGGGACACGGGTTCGTGCCCCGGTCCAGGAGGATCCCACATGCCGTGGAGGGGCTGGGCCCGTGAGTCATGGCCGCTGAGCCTACGTGTCCGGAGCCTGTGCTCTGCGACGGGAGATGCCGCAACAGTGAGAGGCCCGCATACCGAAAAAAAAAAAACACTAAAAATAGAATTACCATATGACCCAGCAATCCCACTACTGGGCATATACCCAGAAAAGAACCATAATTCAAAAAGACACATGCATCCCAATGTTCATTGCCACACTATTTACAATAGCCACGTCATGGAAGCAACCTAAATGCCCATCAAGAGACGAATGGATAAAGAAGATGTGGTACATATATACAATGGAATATTAGCCATAAAAAGGAATGAAATTGGGTCATTGTAGAGATGTGGATGGATCTAGAGACTGTCATACAGAGTGAAGGAAGTCAGAAAGAGAAAGCCAAATATTGTATATTAACACATATATGCACAACCTAGAAAAATGATACAGATGAACCGGTTTGCAGGGCAGAAATAGAGACACACATGTAGAGAACAAATGGATGGACACCTAGGGGGGAAAGTGGTGTGTGGGGGGGTGGGATGAATTGGGAGATTGGGATTGACATATATACACTAATGTGTATAAAATAGATAACGAATAAGAACCTGCTGTATAAAAAAATAAAATTCAAAAAAGAACTTAAAAAAATTTTAAACTTATATAAATAAAACTGAATCAAAGTTGCAAGAAAACAAACAGAAAAATATTTGAAAGAGACACAAGACAAAGGGACAAAAACATTATATAAAGAGTTCTTAAAAATCAATGTTATCTGCAAACAGTGACAGCTTTACTTCTTTACCAATTTGTATTCATTTTATTTCTTTTTCTTCTCTGATTGCCATGGCTAAGACTTCCAAAACTATGTTGAATAAAAGTGGTGAGAGTGGACATCCTTGTCTTGTTCCTGATCTTAGAGGAAATAATTTCAGCTTTTCACCATTGAGTATGATGTTAGCTGTAGGTTTGCGTATACAGCTTTATTATGTTGAGGTATGTTCCCTCTATGCCCACTTTCCGGAGAGTTTTTATCATAAATCAGTGTTGAATTTTGTCAAAAGTATTTTCTGCATCTATTGAGATGATCAGATGGTTATTATTCTTCAGTTTGTTGATGTGGTGTATTACACTGATTGATTTGTAGATATTGAAAAATCCTTGCATCCCTGGGATAAATCCCACTTGATCATGGTGTATGATCCATTTAATGCGTTGTTGGATTTGATTTGCTAGTATTTTGTTGAGGATTTTTGTGTCTATGTCATCAGTGATATTGGCCTGTAATTTTCTTTTTTTTTTTTTTTGGTTATCTTTGTCCAGTTTTGGTACCAGAGTGATAGTGGCCTCATAAAATGAGTTTGAGAGTATTTTTTCCTCTACAATTTTTTGAAATAGTTTCAGAAGGATAGGTTTTAACTCTTCTCTAAATATTTGATAGAATTCACCTGTGAAGCCATCTGGTCCTGGACTTTTGTTTGTTGGGAATTTATTTTAATCATAGTTTCAAATTCAGTACTTGTGATTGGTCTGTTTGTATTTCCTATTTCTTTCTGGTTTGGTCTTGGGAGATTGCACCTTTCTAAGAATTTGTCCATTTCTTCCAGGTTGTCCATTTTATTAGCATATAGTTGTTTGTAGTAGTCTCTTATGATCATTTGTATTTCTGTGGTGTCCATTGTAACTTCTTCATTTTCATGTCTAATTTTATAGATTTGAGCCCTCTCCCTTTTTTTTCTTGATGACTCTGGAAAGCTGGAGAAGGTGTGGAGAAAAGGGAGCCCTCCTACACCGTTGGTGGGAATGTAAATTGATACAGTCACTATGGAGAACAGTATGGAGGTTCCTTTAAAAAACTAAATATAGAGCTACCATATGATCCAGCAATCCCACTCCTGGGTATATACCCAGAGAAAAGCATGGTTCCAAAGGATACATGCACCCCAGTGTTCATTGCAGCACTATTTACAATAGCCAGGACATGGAAGCAACCTAAATGTCCATCAACAGAAGAATGGATAAAGAAGGTGTAGTACATATATAAGTGGAATATTACTCAGCCATGAAAAAGAACAAAATAATGCCATTTGCAGCAACATGGATGGACCTGGAGATTATCATACTAAGTGAAGCAAGTCAGACAGAGAAAGACATATCATATTATATTGCTTATATTTGGAATCTTAAAAATGTTACAAATGAACTTATTTACAAAACAGAAAGAGCCTCACAGACTTAAAGAATGAACTTGTGGTTACCGGGGGGAATGGTGGGGGAGGAGGGATAGATTGGGCATTTGGGATTGACATGTACACACTCCTATATTTAAAACAGGTAACCAACAAGGACCACTGTATAGCAGAGGGAACTCTGCTCGATATTCTGTAGTAACCTAAATGGGAAAAGAATTTGAAAAAGAGCAGATACATATATGTATAACTGAACCACTTTTCTGTACACCTGAAACTAACACAACATTGTAAATCAACTATCCTCCAATATAAGATAATTTTTTTAAAAAGAAATCAATAAGTAAAATGGGAGGATATAATTTTAAAATTTAGAAAAATACACAAACTCTAACATCCAGTGTTGGGATGATGGTGAAGAAAAAGTCACTCTGAGATGTTGTCAGGAGTATAAACTAATTTCTCTAAAAGACAATTTGAAAATATATACTTAAGAACAACAACAAAAAGGTAGCCATTGCCATAATGTCTCCTTCTAGTTAATGCTTAGAAAACAGTTAGACATGTGAGCAAAGATCTATGTATAAGGATATTCACAGCAACATTATATTTTTAATATTAAAAAATTAGAAACAACCTCATGTCCAAAAAATGATAGTTAAATAGATCATGGTACATCAATACAATGGAACTCAGAAATTATATATATTTCCTCATCTAGAAACTTTCATTTGAACTTTAATTGTGACATAATAGAAAATATATGTTGGTCTCTGCCCCCCAGTTCCTGGCACAGAGCTCCAAAAACCCTTGTTAATTCCTAAGTGACACAAGCACTAGGAACATCTTTTGTTCTAATGAGGCAACTCTGAGTGGGATCCTGGATAGCTCCTGGAGGGGGCTTGTCACCAGATTCATGATTAGAATCTTGGAATTATCATCCTTGCTCCACTCTTCTCCAGAGAGGAGAGAGGGGCTGGAAAAGGAGTTAATAATTGCTAATGCCTACATGAGGAAACCTCTATAAAATCCCAATACTACAGAGTTCAGAGAACTTCCAGGTTGGTAAACACATCCACACCAGGAAGATGACACATCCCAATTTCATGGGGAGGGAAGGCCCTGCACTCAGTATCCTACCAGACTTCGTCCGGTGTATTTCTTCATCTGGTTGTTCATCTGTATCCTTTGTCATATCCTTTAAGAAAGTGGTAAGTGTAAGTAAGTGTTTCCCTGAGTTCTGTGAGCTGCAATAGCAAATTAATAAAACCAAGGAAGGGACCACTGGAACCTCCAATCTATAGCCGGTTGGTCAGAAGCATAGGTGATAACCTGGGCTTGCAACTGGTGTCTGAATTGTGTGTTTGGGCAAGGAGGCAGTCTTGTGGGACTGAGCCCTTAACTTATGGGATCTGACTCTATCTCTGGGTAGATAGTGTCAGAACTGAGTTAAATTGTAGAACACCCAGCTGGTGTCACAGAGAATTGCTTGTTGTAGGAGGAAAACCTCAACACATTTGGTGACCAGAAGCATCAAAAGTGAAGTGTTCTATGTGAACATTAATGAGACACACAGGAAAGAAAGACATAGTCGGGAAGAACAGGGTTTTTTCCTACGTAGGAAGAAAACAGCTGAGTTTTTAAAAAACGTACTCAGATTTTCATTTATCTTAGGAAGATACTTAGAGTATAGTTGCTGTATCATATGAAAATATATTGTCCAGTGATATTTGTAAAGGCCTTTTCAGGGTTAACTTTTTGTTACTTATTAATTATATTTGACAAATATGTTTGGAATACCTACCCTATGCAAGGCTTTGGGTTAGACTACATTTTTGTGGAGCATAAAAAAATATTAATTTCTGTTCTCCAGGGACTTTATGTTTAATTAGGAAGATGGGCTATCATATATAAAACTGTTCAAAATTGCAGGTGAGTAGTGTGAATCAGAACTACTAGCAGGTTAGAGAAGCCTGAGAACAGTGTAAATAGGATAGTAGGAAAGGTATGTAGAAGAGACAGGACTGAGACCTTCATTTTGAAGTGGTAAAGTCTGATTTAGTGGAGAAAAAGTGTGTGTGTTGGTGGGGGAGAATTCCCAACTGGAGAACAGGATGGAAAAAGGCTTAGTGTCCGAAATGATTATGGCAATGTTAGGGGAAAAGTAAAAAGAACAGAGAATGGTTCAATCTGGATAAGAGGTTACATTGGACCAGAGCGACCCACACAGCAATACCAGCTGTGCACTAAACATCTCTGGAGGCCATCATTCACATAGATTCTTGTGCAAATCCAGCCCTAGCTGAACTTCTTAGCGGTGGAGGTGAAGGAAGGTAGTTGGGGTGTCTCTGAACTTTCCTCTGTCCCTTTACCTAGAGTAGGCCCACCTGTTTTTTCTTACACACTTTGTTTGGCAACAACGTTCATTTGAACATAGGTTTTCTTTTGTTGTTGTTGTTTGCTTTGTATAAAGAAAAGTGGTTTGAAGAGGGCAATATTTAAGAAATAGTAATGAGAGCATAAGTAGTTTGAATAAGTAGAATGGGGCTACAACATAGAGTACATTTATTCCAAGCTTGGTAGTTTGTAATGAACCTTGAAGTGCAGTATGGAGTCACAGGAGAACATGGCTGAGGGAGGGCCTTGTTCTTGCTATGGAAATAAGAGAAGACTGAACAAAGGAGAAAGTGTTTGTTCTGCTCCCTAGGTTTCAGAACCTCACAAAGAAAAAGTAATTAATGGCAGCTGGTAAGATGAGAAGCAAGCAGATAAAATTTCTAGGGTCTTCTTAGGGAAGAAATAAATGGGTACCAGAGAAAATGGCCAGTAAATAAGAACAGAATTCATGTGATTAACCAATAGTAAGCCATGCATTTTCCCTGATAGGGTTGGAAGGATAAAAAGATTAGAGTGGAACATAACACATGAGCAAAAAGGAGGCATTATTAATGTCCAGAAAAGAGCATGGCAAAAAAAAAGAAAGAAAGAAAGAATGAAAAGAAAAAGTCTTTAAAGAAGAGGGAAGTATGGCTGTAAGAAAAATACCAAATTTCTGCTTCCTTGCCTCACTGGCATGGGTATGATAGAAATCATTTCTACCAAGGCAATGGTCTGGCCACGATAAAAAGTGAAAATATATGTAATAATCCAAGTAATAACTGTAGTTATAACCTGTGGGAGTATTGTGTAGCAGATGAGCATAGATAGCCGCAACTCAGCCCCTGGGAAACATGCAAGCACAGAAGCCAAAGATTGTGCTACTAGAGAAACTCAGAGGTTCATGTGGGAATATCTAGGCAGTATCCTGCCAGGTAGGAGGGTTCCCCAGTAATAGATCTGGGTCCAGGCTGTCAGTGACCTTATGCGTGTAGCAGGGAATGAAGAAAGAACATGAAGTCTATTATCAGCAAAGTCACAAAGACTGTAACATAACCAACTTAAAATGTTATTGGTGCCAAGATAGAGCACTCAAAAATGCAAGAGTCTGGGCAGTGCTACTGAGGATATTTCTCATGTTTCTAAGGGTATGATAAATCACTAGGAGGCAACCAAAGGCATTCTTGTGAAAGCAACTCTGGCAATAGGGTTAAAAGTATTGGATTTAATATGTTGCTACTTAACATGTGCTTTCTAGCTAAACTCATAATCCACTAGGTTTTCTGGACAATTTAAAACAAGCCATCAAGAATATAAATCTCCAGTTTCAATCACCCACATGGTAGCTGAAAGTATCTCTTAAGGAAAAAGTATGTTACTAGATTTACACAAAAATATTCCCAGTACACAATGCCAAAAATAGTCCCCAGGAGGGAAATAACTACTATTTTAATGTCCATGAAAATAAACTAACCAATGAGTTAACATTATGAAAGAGGGAGACTAAGGAAACAAAACTGTGGATACCCCATTTTGGCATCTAATCCCAGATGTCTAATACACTAATACTCCTTCCCTCCCCCATGATGCCACACTCTTCTCCACAACTCCACCAAAATATCGAAAGAGCCTATCTGTATGCCTTACTATTGCATTAGTAGAACCTAATGAATCGGCATGTTTCCCCCCCCCAGATAATATATTTCTATTTTAATGGAGACTGTCTGAATACGTTGGTAAACAGTGCTTCCACAATACAAACCAGCTGCAAGAATTGTTGACTAACAAATACTTACTAAACATTAACTCAGTTTTGGAAATGAGAATTCAGTAATAAAGAAGAAAGGCAGACTCTCCACCCTGAAAAGGCTTATATAACAGTGATGTAGTGAGTATATAAGGGAACAAAGTAAAGTAACTCAGAATTGTGGGGACAAGGACAGGAAAAACATGCTTTCTGATATCAAAAGAAAAAAAAAACCAAAGAAATAAGGAAAGGCATAAATAAATACAAAAACATGCAATAGAAGAAACTAATTATCTGTATAAATGACACACCCTGAGAGATTAGTTGTTAGATACTAATTAAAATACAGTCAAGAAAGCTAGGTAGTGTATTTCTCCAAAAGTCTTTCAACTAATATGCATTAAAATATGTCTCAGGTATACATGAGCAAGATGAAAGAATAAGAAGCCCAAGACTCTTTTCTACCACAGAGACACCAATTCAACAATATATGAGTGAAGAGACCTTCAAGATGGCGGAGGAGTAAGACGTAGAGGTCACCTTCCTCCCTGCAATACATCAGAAATACATCTACATGTGGAACAACTCCTACAGCACACCTAATGAACATTGGCAGAAGACCTCAGACTTCCCAAAAGGCAAGAAACTCCCCACGTACTTGGGGAAGGCAAAAGAAAAAAACAGAGACAAAAGAATAGGGGCGAGACCTGCACCTCTGGGAGGGAGCTGTGAAGGAGGAAGTTTCCACAATAGGAAGCCACTTTGTGGGCAGAGACTGTGGGTGGCAGGTGGGGGGGGAGTTTTGGAGCCACGAAGGAGAGCACAGAAACAGGGGTGCAGAGGGCAAAGTGGAGAGATTCCCGCACAGAGGATCGGTGCCGACCAGCACTCACTAGCCTGAGACGAGTGTCTGCTCACCCACCGAGACAGGTCGGGGCTGGGAGCTGAAGTTCCGGCTTCGGAGGTCAGATCCCAGGGAGAGAACTGGGTTTGGCTGCATGAACACAGCCTGAAGGGGCTAGTGCACCACAGCTACCTGGGAGGGAGTCCGGGCAGAACTCAGGAACTGACTAAGTGGCAAGAGACCATTGTTTCAGGGTGCGCAAGGAGAGGGGATTCAGAACACCACCTAAAGGAGCTCCACAGATGGGTGCCAGCCATAGATATCAACGTGGACACCAGGGATGGGCATGAAATGCTAAGGCTGCTGCTGCAGCCACCAACAAGCCTGTGTGCAAGCACAGGTCACTATCAACACCTCCCCTCCCAGGAGCCTGTGCAGCCCGCCACTGCCAGGGTCCCTTGATGCAGGGACAACTTCCCTGGGAGAACACACAGCGTGCCTCAGAATGTTGCAATATCACAGTGGCCTCTGCTGCTGCAGGCTCACCCCACACTCCATACCCTGCCCACCCCCCCAGCCTGAGTGAGCCAGAGACCGCTAATCAGCTGCTCATTTAACCCCGTCCTGTCTGGGCGGGAACAGATGCCTTCAGGCGACCTACACGCAGAGGCAGGGCCAATCCAAAGATGAACCCCAGGAGCTGTGTGAACAAAGAAGAGGAAGGGAAATTTCTCCCAGCAGCCTCAGGAGCAGCAGATTAAACCTCTACAATCAACGTGATGTACACTGCATCTGTCGAATACCTGAATAGAAAATGAATCATACCAGATTTGAGGCGGTGGTCTGTGGGAGCAACTGTAGACTTGGGGTTTGCTGTATGCGACTGACTGGTTTCTGGTTTTATATCTATCTTAGTTTACTATTTAGAGTTTATTATCCTTGGTAGATTTGTTTATTGATTTGGTTACTCTGTTACTTTTTTTATATATATAGATTTTTTCCCCTTCTTCTCTTTTTGTGAGTGTGTAGGTGTATGCTTCTTTGTGTGATTTTGTCTATATAGCTTTGTTTTACCATTTGTCCTAGGCTTAAGTAGGTCTGGGTTTTTTTAAATTTCTTTTTAATAGAGCTTTTAGCGCTTGTTATCATAAGTGGATTTGTCTTTTGGATTGGTTACTCTCTTCCTTCTTTCTTTTTTATTACTTTTTATTTTTTATTTTCAAAAATGTATTTTATTTTAATAAGTTTTATTTTATTTATTTTTCTTTCTTTTATTCTCAGTTTCCTTCTGAACCATGTGACTGACAGGGTCAAGGTGCTCTGTCCAGGTGTCAGGCCTGTGCCTCTGAGGTGGGAGAGCTGAGATCAGGACACTGGTACAACAGAGACCTCCCAGCTCCACTTAATATCAAACAGCAAAAGCTCCCCCAGAGATCTCCATCTCAACACTAAGACGCAGCTCCACTCAATGACCAGCAAGCTAGACTGCTGGACACCCTATGTCAAACAACTAGCAAAACAGGAAAAGAACAACACCCATTGGCAGAGAGGCTGCCTAAAATCATAATAAGGTCACAGACACCCCAAAAAACACCACTGGACATGGTACTGCCCACCAGAAAGACAAGACCCAGCCTCATCCACCTGAACACAAGCACTAGTCCCCTCCATTAGGAAGCCTACACAACCCACTGAGTCAACCTTAGTCACTGGAGGCAGACACAAAAATCAAAGGGAAATACGAGGCAGCAGCCTGTGAAAAGGAGACCACACACAGAGTAAGTTAAGCAAAATGAGAAGACAGAGAAAAACACAGCAGAGGAAGGAGCAAGGTAAAAACCCAACAGAACAAACAAATCAAGAGGAAATAGGCACTCTACCTGAAAAGGATTCAGAGTAATGATAGTAAAGATGATCCATAATCTTGGAAACAGATTGTAGAAAATACCAGAAGTGACTAACAAGGACCTTGAAGAAGTAAAAGCAAACAAACAATGATGAACAACACAATAAATGAAATTAAAAATTCTCTAGGAGGAATCAGTAGCAGAATCACTGAGGCAAAAGAACAGATAAGTGACCGGGAAGATAAAATAGTGGAAATAACGACTGCAGAGCAGAAAAAAGATAGAAAATAATTGAGGACAGTCTTAGAGACCTCTGGGACAACATTAAATGCGCCAACATCCTAATTATACGGGTCCCAGAAGAAGAAGAGAAAAAGAAAGGGACTGATAAAATATTTGAAGAGATTATAGTTGAAAACTTACTTAATATGGAGAAGGAAATAGTCACTCGAGTCTAGGAAGTGCAGAGAGTCCCATAAAGGATAAATTCAAGGCGAAACACACCAAGACACACATTAATCAAACTATGAAAAAGTAAATACAAAGAAAAATTATTAAAAGCAACAAGTGTAAAACAAATTACATACAAGGTAATCCCCATAAGGTTAACAGCTGATCTTTCAGCAGAAACTCTGCAAGCCAGAAGGGAGTGGCAAGACATACTTAAAGTGATGAAAGGGAAAAACCTAAAACCAAGATTACTCTACAGAGCAAGGATCTCATTCAGATTCGACAGAGAAATTAAAACCTTTACAGACAAGCAAAAGCTAAGTGAATTCAGCACAACCAAACCAGCTTAAGAACAAATGCTAGAGGAACTTCTCTAGGCAGGAAACACAAGAGAAAGAAAAGACATACAATAACAAACCCAAAACAATTAAGAAAATGGTACTAGTAACATACATATAGAAAATTACCTTAAATATAAATGTATTAAATGCTCCCACAAAAGACATAGACTGGCTGAATGGATACAAAAACAAGACCCATATATATGCTGTCTACAAGACACCCACTTCAGACCTAGGGACACATACAGACTGAAAGTGAGGGGATGGAAAAAGGTATTCCATGCAAATGAAAATCAAAAGAAACCTGGAGTAGCAATTCTCATATAAGACCAAATAGACTTTAAAATAAAGACTATTACAACACACAAAGAAGGACACTACATAATGATCAAGGCATCAAACCAAGAAGAAGATATAACTATTGTAAATATTTATGCACCCAACATAGGAGCACCTCAGTACATATGGCAAATACTAACAGCCATAAAAGGGGAAATCGACAGTAACACAATCATAGTAGGGAATTTTAACAGCTCACTTTCACCAATGGACAGATCATCCAAAATGAAAATAAATAAGGAAGCACAAAATTTAAATTATACATTAAACAATATGGACTTAATTTATATTTATAGGATATTCCATCCATAAACAACAAAATACATGTCTTCTTAAGTGCTCATGGAACATTCTCCAGGATAAATCATATCTTGGGACAAAAATCAAGCCTTGGGAGGGAGGAGCTTCAAGATGGCATAAGAGTAAGATGCAGAGATCACCTCCCCACAAATACATGAGAAATACATCTACATGTGGAACAACTCCTACTGAACGCTGGCAGAAGACCTCAGACCTCCCAATAGGCAAGAAACTCCCCAGGTACCTGGGTAGGGCAAAAGAAAAAAGAAAAGAGACAAAAGAATAGGGATGGGACCTGCACCAGTGAGAGGGAGCTGTGAAGGAGGAAAGGTTTCCACACACTAGGAAGCCACGTCACGGGCGGAGACTGTGGGTGGTGGAGGGGGAATCTTCGGAGCCACAGAGGAGAGCGCAGCAACAGGGGAGCAGAGGGCAAAGTGGAGAGATTCCTGCACAGAGGATCGGTGCCGACCGGCACTCACCAGCCCGAGAGGCTTCTCTGCTCACCTGCTGGGGCGGGCGGGGCTGGGAGCTGAGGCTCGGGCTTCGGAGGTCGGATCCCATGGAGAGGGCTGGGGTTGCCTTCATAAACACAGCCTGAAGGTGGCTAGTACGCCACAGCTAGCCGGGAGGGAGTCCGGGAAAAAGGCTGGATCTGCCAAAGAGACAAGAGACTTCTTCCCTCTTTGTTTCCTGGTGCGTGAGGAGAGGGGATTAAAAGCACTGCTTAAAGGAGCTCCAGAGACGGGCGAGAGCCACGGTTAACAGCGCGGACCCCAGACACAGGCGTGAGATGCTAAGGCTGCTGCTGCCACCACCAAGAAGCCTGTGTGCGAGCACAGGTCATTATCCACTTCCCCCTACCGAGGAGCCCGTGCAGCCCGCCACTGCCTGGGTCCTGTGATCCAGGGACAACTTCCCCGGGAGAATGCACGGCGCAACTCAAGTTGGTACAACGTCATGCTGGCCTCTGCAGCAACAGGGCCGCCCCACATCCGTACCCCTCCTCCCCCTTCCCTGAGTGAGCCAGAGCCCCCGAATCAGCTGCTACTTTAAACCCGTCCTGTGTGAGCGAATAACAGACGCCCTCAGGCAACCTACATGCAGAGGCGGATCCAAATCCAAAGCTAAACACCTGGAGCTGTGCGAACAAAGAAGAGAAAGGGAAATCTCTCCCAGCAGCCTCTGGAGCAGCGGATTAAGTCTCCACAATCAACTTGATGTACCCTGCATCTGTGGAATACCTCAATAGACAACGAATCATCCAAATTGAGGAGGTGGACTTTGGGAGCAACAATATATTTTTTTCCCACTTTTTCACTTTTTGTGAATGTGTATGTATATGCTTCTGTGTGTGATTTTGTCTGTACAGCTTTGCTTTTACCATTTGTCCTAGGGTCCTGTATGTCCGGTTTTTTGTTTTTGTTTTTGTTTTTGTTTTTTTCTTTCTTTTACCAAAATAAATTTGTTTTTCTTAATAATTATTTTTTATTTTAATAACTATTTTATTTTATTTTATCTTATTTCTTTCTTTCTATTATTTCTCCCTTTTATTCTGAGCCATGTGGAGGACAGGCTCTTGGTGCTCCAGCCAGGTGTCAGAGCTGTGCCACTGAGGTGGGAGAGCAGAGTTCAGGACACTGAACTTGACCAAGTGGGATTTATTCCAGGTATGCAAGCCTGGTTCAAAATTGGAAAATCAACCAATGAGATCTACTATACAAACAAGCTGGAAAGAAAAAATTCATATGATCATATCAATTGACAGAAGATATGTTTGACAAAATTCAACATCCATACGTGATTTTTTTTTAATCTCAAAGGTAGGAATAGATGGGGGCTTCCTCAACTTGATACAGAGCATCTACAAAAAACCTACAGCTAACATCATATGTAATGGTAAAAGGCTCAGTGATTCTCCCAAGATTAAGAACAAGACAAGGATGTCAGCTCTCACCATCTTACTCAACATACAACCAGAAATTTCAGCCATTGCAATAAGGTGAGAAAAGAAAATAAAAGGCATACAAGTTAGAAAGGAAGAAATAAAACTGTCCTTATTTTGCAGATAGCATGATTATCTACATAGACCATCCCAAGGAATGTACCAAAAAAAATCTCCTAGAACTAATAAATGAGGTCAGCAAGGTTTCTGGATACAACTTCAACACCCCCAAAATAATCACATTTCTATATACTAACAACAAATATGTAGAAACAGAAATTTAAAACACAATACCATTTACAGTAACTCCAAAGAAAATTAAATATGTAAGTATAATTCCAACAAAACATGTATTGTACATATATGCAGATTAATCAAAGAAGACCTAAACAACTAGAAAGACATATTGTGTTCAAAAACTGGAATACTTGACTTAGTAAAGATGTTTAATGTTTAATTTTCCCCAAACTGATTTATAGGTTTAATACAATTCTGATCAAAATCTAAGCAAGATTACTTGTAGATACATGCAATTTCATTCTAAAATTTATATGGAAATTCACAACATCTAAAATAGATACATCAATCTTGAAATATAAAACTAAGGTGGAAGAAATCACTCTACCTAATGTTAAAAACATACCATATATGTTTTTCTTTGATGTGCAAAAGCTTTTTTAAGTTTCATTAGGTCCCATTTGTTTATTTTTGTTTTTATTTCCATTTCTCTAGGTGGTGGGTCAAAAAGGATTTTGCTGTGATTTATGTCACAGAGTGTTCTGCCTATGTTTTTCTCCAGAAGTTTTAGTGTGTCTGGCCTTACATTTAGGTCTTTAATCCACTTTGAGTTTATTTTTGTGTATGGTGTTAGGAAGTGTTCTAATTTCATTCTTTTACATGGAGCTGCCCAGTTTTCCCAGCACCACTCACTGAAGAGGCTGTCATTTCTCCACTGTATATTCTTGCCTCCTTTATCAAAAATAAGGTAACGATATATATGTGGGTTTATCTCTGGGCTTTTTATCCTGTTCCACTGATCTATATTTCTGTTTTTGTGCCAGTACCATTCTGTCTTGATTACTGTAGCTTTGTAGTATAGTCTGAAATCTGGGAGCCTGATTCCTCCAGCTCTGTTTTTCTTTCTCAAGATTGCTTTGTCTACAGATTCAATGCAATCCCTATCAAACTACCACTGGCATTTTTCACAGAACTAGAACAAAAAATTTCAAAATTTGTTTGGAAAACAAAGACCCCGGAAAGCCAAAGCAATCTTGAGAACGAAAAACGGAGCTGGAGGAATCAGGCTCCCTGACTTCAGACTATACTACAAAGCTACAGTAATCAAGACAGTGTGGTACTGGCATAAAAACAGAAAGATAGATCAATAGAACAGGATAGAAAGCCCAGAGATAAACCCACGCACATATGGTCAACTTATCTTTGATAAAGGAGGCAGGAATAGACAGTGGAGAAAGGACAGCCTCTTCAATAAGTGGTGCTGGGAAAACTGGACAGGGACATGTAAAAGTATGAGATTAGATCATTCCCTAACACCATACACAAAAATAAGCTCAAAATGGATTAAAGACCTAAATGTAAGGCCAGAAACTATCAAACTCTTAGAGGAAAACATAGGCAGAACACTCTATGACATAAATCACAGCAAGATCCTTTTGGACCCACTCCTAGAGAAATGGAAATAAAAACAAAGATAAACAAATGGGACCTAATGAAACTTCAAAGCTTTTGCACAGCAAAGGAAACCATAAACAAGCCCAAAAGACAACACTCAGAATGGGAGAAAATATTTGCAAATGAAGCAACTGACAAAGGATTAATCTCCAAAATTTATAAGCAGCTCATGCAGCTCAATAGCAAAAAAACAAACAAGCCAATCCAAAAATAGGCAGAAGACTTAAATAGGCATTTCTCCAAAGAAGATATACAGACTGCCAACAAACACATGAAAGAATGCTCAACATCATTAATCATTAGAGAAATGCAAATCAAAACTACAACGAGATATCATCTCACACCAGTCAGAATGGCCATCATCAAGAAATCTAGAAACCATAAATGCTGGAGAGGGTGTGGAGAAAAGGGAACACTCTTGCACTGCTGGTGGGAATGTGATTTGGTACAGCCACTATGGAGAACAGTATGGAGGTTCCTTACAAAACTACAAATAGAACTACCATATGACCCAGCAATCCCACTAGTAGGCATATACCCTGAGAAAACCATAATTCAAAAAGAGACATGTACCAAAATGTTCATTGCAGCTCTATTCACAATAGCCCGGAGCTGGAAACAAACTAAATGTCCATCATCGGATGAATGGATAAAGAAGATGTGGCACATATATACAATGGAATATTACTCAGCCATAAAAGAAACGAAACTGAGCTATTTGTAATGAGGTGGATAGACCTAGAGTCTGTCATACAGAGTGAAGTAAGTCAGAAAGAGAAAGACAAATACCGTATGCTAACACATATATATGGAATTAAAAAAATGTCATGAAGAACCTAGGGGTAAAACGGGAATAAAGACACAGACCTACTTGAGAATGGACTTGAGGATATGGGGAGGGGGAAGTGTAAGCTGTGACAAAGCGAAAGAGAGGCATGGACATGTATACACTACCAAACGTGAGGTAGATAGATAGTGGGAAGCAGCCGCAGAGCACGGGGAGATCAGCTCGGTGCTTTATGACCGCCTGGAGGGGTGGGATGGGGAGGGTGGGAGGGAGGGAGATGCATGAGGGAAGGGATGTGGGAACGGATGTATATGTATGACTGATTCACTTTGTTATAAAGCAGAAACTAATAAAAAAAAATTTTTTAAAAAGATTGCTTTGGCTATTTGGGGTATTTTGTGTTTCCATAAAAATTGTGAAATTTTTTGCTCTAGTTCTGTGAAAAGTTCCATTGGTAGTTTGATAGGGATTGCATTGAATATGTAGATTGCTTTGGGTAGTGCAGTCATTTTCACAATGTTGATTCTTCCACTGCAAGAACATGGTATATGTCTCCATCTACTTGTATCATCTTTAATTTCTTTCACCAGCGTCTTATAGTTTTCTGCATACAGATCTTTTATCTCCCTAGGTAGGTTTATTCCTAGGTATTTTATTCTTTTTGTTGCAGTGGTAAATGGGAGTGTTTCCTTAATTTCTCTTTCAGATTTTTCATCATTAGTGTATAGGAATGCAAGAGATTTCTGTGCATTAATTTTGTATCATGCTACTTTAACAAATTCATTGATTAGCACTTATTTTTCTGGTAGCCTCTTTAGGATTCTCTATGTATAGTATCATGTCATTTGCAAACAGTGACAGCTTTACTTCTTCCTTTCTGATTTGGATTCCTTTTATTTCTTTTTCTACTCTGATCACTGTGATTAAAACTTCCAAAACTATGTTGAATAATAGTGATGAGAGTGGACGACCTTGTTTTGTTCCTAATCTTAGAGGAAATGGTTTCAGTTTTTCACCATTGAGAATGATGTTGCCTGTGGGTTTCTCATATATGGCCTTTATTATGTTGAGGTAAGTTCCCTCTATGCCTACTTTCTGGAGGGTTTTTATCATAAATAGGTGTTGAATTTTTTCGAAAGCTTTTTCTGGATCTATTGAGATGTTCATATGGTTTTTCTCTTTCAATTTGTTAATATGGTTTATCACATAAGCAAGACGAAAAGACAACCCTCAGAATGGGAGAAAATCGTTGCAAATGAAGCAACTGACAAAGGATTAATCTCCAAAATTTACAAACAGCTCATGCAGCTCAATATCAAAAAAACATACAACCCAATTCAAAAATGGGCAGAAGACCTAAATAGACATTTCTCCAAAGGCGATATACAGATTGCTAACAAACACAGGAATGGATGCTCGACATCACTAACCATTAGAGAAATGCAAATCAAAACTACAGTGAAGTATCACCTCACAGCAGTTAGAATGGTCATCATCAAAAAATCTAGAAACAATCAATGCTGGAGAGGGTGTGGAGAAAAAGGAACACTCTTGCACTGTTGGTGGGAATGTAAATTGATAAAGCCCCTATGGAGAACAGTATGGACGTTCTTTAAAAAAACTACAAATAGAACTACCATACAACCCAGTAATCCCACTACTGGGCATATACCCTGAGAAAACCATAATTCAAAAAGAGTCATGTACCACAATGTTCATTGCAGCTCTATTTACAATAGCCAGGACATGGAAGCAACCTAAGTGTCCATCAACAGATGAATGGATAAAGAGGATGTGGCACATATATACAATAGAATATTACTCAGCCATAAAAAGAAACGAAATTGAGTTTTTGTAGTAAGGTGGATGGACCTAGAGTCTGTCACACAGAGTGAAGTAAGCCAGAAAGAGAAAAACAAATACCATATGCTAACACATATATATGGAATCTAAAAAAAAAAAATTGGTTCTGAAGAACCTAGGGTCAGGACAGGAATAAAGACGCTGATGTAGAGAATAGACTTGAGGACACAGGGAGGGGGAAGGGTAAGCTGGGACGAAGTGAGAGAGTTGCATGGACATATATACACTACCAAATGTAAAATAGATAACTAGTGGGAAGCAGTTGCATAGCACAGGGAGATCAACTCGGTGCTTTGTGACCACCTAGAGGGGTGGGATAGGGACGGTGACAGGGAGGAGATATGGGGATATATGTATACGTATAGCTGATTCACTTTGTTATAAAGCAGAAACTAACACCATTGTAAAGCAATTATACTCCAGTAAAGACGTTAAAAATAAATACATAAAGAAATAAAAAATAGTGAAGGGAAAGACACATAAGTCAATGGAACAGAATAGAGAACACAGAAATCAACCTACACGAATATGCCTAACTGATTTTTGACAAGATGCAAATAAGTTAAGGATGCCCTTTTCAACAAATTATTTTGGAGAAACTGGATATCTTTAGGCAAAAAAATTAATATCAACATAAACCTCACAAAAAAAGTAACTCAAAATCGACCATAGAAAACTAAAAATTAAAACATAAAACTTTTAGAAAAAAATTACAGGGGGCTTCCCTGGTGGCACAGTGGTTGAGAGTCCGCCTGCCGATGCAGGGGACACGGGTTCGTGCCCCGGTCCAGGAGGATCCCACATGCCGCGGAGCGGCTGGGCCCATAAGCCATGGCCACTGAGCCTGCGCATCTGGAGCCTGTGCTCTGCAACAGGAGAGGCCACAACAGTGAGAGGCCCATGTACCGCAAAAAAAAAAAAAAAAATTACAGGAAGAAATCTTCAGGATTTCCTGAAGCTAGGGAAAGAGTTCTCAAACTTTATATCAAAAGCACAATCCATAAAATGAAAAAATGATTAATTTGAGCTCCACAAACTAAAAAACTTTTACTCTGTATAATACCCTCTAGAGAGGATGAAAAGATAACCTACAGGCTGGGAGGGAATCTTTATAAAACACGTATCTGGCAAAGGACTAATATCTAGAATATATAAAGAATTCTCAAAACTCAGCAGTTTTAAACCCCACAACCTAGGTAGAAAATGAGCAAAATACAATTCACAGAAGAGGATATACAGCTGGCAAGTAAGCACATGAAAAGATTTTCAGCATCATTAGCCATTGGTGAAATGCACGATGAGATATCATGCCCCACTTATCAGAATGGCTAAAATAAGAATTAGTGATAACACTAAATGCTGGCAAAGATATGGAGAAACTGAGTTACTCATACATTTCTGGTGGGAATTACATCCACTCTGGAAAAGAGCAAGGCAGTTTCTTACAAAACTAAACATGCACTTACTATATTCCCAGAATTCTTGGTCACTTATCTCAGAGAAATGAAAACTTATGTCCACAATAAAAACCTGTACATGGATGTTCCTAGCACTTTTATTTATAAGGACCAAAAATTAGAAACAGCTCAGATGTCCTTCAACAAGGTAAATGGTTAAACTAACTGTTAAACTAAACTACCTCCATACCATGGCTAACTATTTGAAAATAAAAAGAATCAAACTATCAATATATGGACTTCCTTCGTGGCACAGTGGTTAAGAATCCGCCTGCCAATGCAGGGGACACAGGTTTGATCGCTGGTCTGGAAAGATCCCACATGCCATGGAGCAACTAAGCCAGTGTGCCACAACTACTGAACCCACATGCCACAACTACTAAGCCCACGCACCTAGAGCCCATGCTCCACAACAAGAGAAGCCACCACAATGAGAAGCCTGTGTACTGCAACGAAGAATAGCCCCCACTAGCCGCAACTAGAGAAAGCCTGCACACAGCAACAAAGACCCAATGCAGTCAAAAATGAATAAATAAATAAATAATTTTTAAAAAAACTATCGATACACACAACAACTTTGATGGATCACAGGAGAATTATGCTGACTGAAAAAAGTCTACCTTAAAAATGCACATACTGCATTATTCCATTTACATAACATTCTGAAATAAAATTATAGTTATGTAGATCAAATTACTGGTTGTCAGGGATTAGCAAAAGGGGGAGGGAGGATGTCACTGTGGCTATAAAAAGTAGCTTGTGATGGAACTTCTATATCTTAACTGGGTTGGTGGTCACTTGAAGCTAAACCTGTGATAAAATCTCATAGAACTAAATACACACACATGAGTGCATGTAAAATTGGTGAAATCTGAATAACGTCGATGGAATATTATCAATGTCCATTTCCTGATTGTAATATCGTACTATAGTTATGCAAAATATTACCTTTGGGGGAAAGTGGGTAAAGGGTACATCTGAATCTACAATGATCTCAAAATAAAAGTTTTTACAAAATCAGTGAAACTTGATGAATGGGTGTGAATTTCAGGCTACCACCAACAGAGATAGCAACTACAAGCTGAAGAAAAGGAAGAAAGTTCGGTGTGGTAAATGAGTTTGGTTTGGGTATATTTTCCTGAAGTGTCCATATTAGCACTTTCACTTACCTTCCCATATTTAGACTCTTTACTTTCCTAAATTTGCAAGCTACAGATTTCTGCGTGCATGTCAGCATCTTAGAACTATATTGTTTCACATTGCAGTATATAAATGTATCAAATCAATGTGCTATATTGCCTTAAACTTACACAATGTTATATGTCAATTATATATCAATTTTTTAAATCCATATTGTTAGAATTTGAGTTTAAGAAAATTTATTTTGCTTTTATGCAAGAAAATGGTTTACACACATAAACAAGGTAATAATGAATCTCTAACAGAGTATACTTTTTTTAGGCTGTAAATATAGTTGGAGTTGGAATGTTTGGAGGAACTGGCAAAGTAACCACACCAGCAACTGTACCAGCAGTAGTAACAGTGCTACAAGAAGTCGAAAACAAAGTTCCTGCCAAGTTGGCATCATCTTGCGTTGCTATTCAATGGGCAGAACCAGATTGCCATGGCTCTGCAATCACTGGATATAACATTGAATATGGAGATAGAAAAATTTTGACTGTTGATAGAGTAACAGAGTGTCTTCTGAAAAATCTACAGCCTGATACCACATACAAGTAAGTTGCTTATATCTTACTTTAGGTAGATGGAAATATTTTTGAGACTTTTGAGCAATTCTACAATACATTTGTATGTTTTATATAACCTACATAATATTTTCTTTGAAATAGACTTCTATTGTTTTAGAAAAATTTGGCATTACTAAGAGCCAGCTTCTTCTCCTCATCAAGAATTGTCAATAGTGATTATCCAAATTCAAGATTTTTGTCTCAGAAATTTGTCTCCAATAAGTAGTATAATATGATGGTTAATATCCGACATAGAGTTACTAGGGGGTTAGCTTAAATGTAGAAATGTATTTTCTTTTCTAAATCTAAATTAATACAGTTTATTTTTTTTCTTCTCATCACTAGAATCAGAATTCAAGCTATCAATCATTATGGACTAAGCCCTTTTAGCCAATTAATAAGAACCAAAACCAAGCCAGTACCACCTGAGCCTCCACAACTTGACTGTGTGATCTATGGGCACCAGAGCCTCAAACTGAAATGGGGTAACACTTCAAGCAAAGGATTACTTTCCAACCTTATAAGCTACAATTTATTAATGGGAGATCGATCGGGCAGGTAAACTATTTTTACTATTTAGCATGTATTATAATAAAAATATTTCAAATTTTCCTATCCTAATCCTATAATCCAAAGTGGTTTCAATGAAACAATAAATGTGAAAGCAGCCCATTAACATGCTAGATATACTTTCTTAAATTCCTACTGATAATTAAGCTCTCTATTTTTGCCTCTTCCAAAACACTTCTTCCTTTATACAAGATAAATTAATACTATGGAATATAGAGTTACCAAAGAAATACAAAAACCTGCACCTTCACATTTTGATATTTACAACCTGATTTTTTTTCTTTTGTGTTTTACCTTTATGGCTTCAAGTTGATTTATTTAGGGCTTACTGTGGTTTTAAAACAAGTTTTAAGTCAGTTATATAGACTTATTTGTATTTGTAGGACCGTTGATTAATAATATTGCTTCCCTCCATCTCTATTCCCACTTCCAGATTTTCTGTCATTTACCATGGACTTTGTCAGACTCACAAGGTACAAAGATTGAGTGAATATACGCAATACAAATTTAAAATCCAGGCATGTAACGAAGCTGGTGAGGGGCTGCTGTCTGGTATCTATACATTCACTACTAGCCAAACCCCACCAGCCACACTTAAAGGTAAGTGTTATAAGCCATGATAATGAAGGTTACATTAATTTAGTTCCAGTAACTCATATGTAAAATTCCACAGTAAGGTTTATTTTAAATATTCAACAACAGAATACCAAAAGTACTTAATTATGGATACAAAGGGAAAGGTAGAATTTAATGATACTCCCAGAATCATAATTTTTTATATTTTAATTTTATTGGCATATAGTTAATTTACAATGTTGGGTTAGTTTCAGGTGTACAGCAAAGTGATTCAGTTATACATATACATATATCCACTCTTTTTTACAATCTTTTCTCATATAGGCTATCACAGAATATTGAGTAGAGTTCCCTGTGCTATACAGTATGTCCTTGTTGGTTAAATCTCTTATGTATGGTAGTGTGTGTGTGTGTGTTCATATCAAGCTCCTGATTTATCCCTTTCCCCCACATTTCCCCTTTGGTATCCATAAGTTTATTTTCAATATCTGTAAGTCTGCTTCTGTTTTGTAAATAAGTTCATTTGTATCTTTTTAAAATTAGATTTCACATATGAGTAATATCTTATGATATTTGTCTTTCTCTGTCTGAATTACTTCACTTAGTATGATAATCTCTAGGTCCATCCATGTTGCTACAAATGGCATTATTTCATACTTTTTTATGGTTGAGTACTATTACATTGTATATGTGTACCACATCTTCTTTATCCACTCCTCTGTCGATAGGCATTTAGGTTGCTTCTATGTCTTGGCTATTGTAAATAGTGCTGCAATGAACATTGGGGTGCATGTATCTTTTTGGATTATGGTTGTCTCTGGATATATGCCCAGGAGTGGGATTGCAGGATCATATGGTAGCTCTATTTTTAGTTTTTTAAGGAAACTCCATACTGTTCTCCATAGTGGCTGTACCAATTACATTCCCACCAACAGTGTAGGAGGGTCCCCTTTTCTCCACACCGTCCCCAGGATTGTTTGTAGACTTGTTGATGATGGCCATTCTGACTGGTGTGAGGTGATACTTCATTGTAGTTTTGATTTGCATTTCTCTGATTATTAGTGATGTTGAGAACCCTTTCGTGTGCTTTTTAGTCATCTGTATGTCTTCTTTGGAGAAATGTCTATTTAGATCTTCTCATTTTTTGATTGGGTTGTATTTTTTGATATCGAGCTGCATGAGCTGTTTGTATATTTTGGAGATTAATCCCTTGTTGGTAGCTTCATTTGCAAATATTTTCTCCCATTCTGTGTGTTGTCTTTTCACTTTGTTTATGGTTTCCTTTGCTGTGCAAAAGCTTTGAAGTTTCATTAGGTCTCATTTGTTTATTTTTGTATTTATTTTCATTACTCTAGGAGGTGGATCAAAAAGGATTTTGCTGCAATTTATGTCAGAGAGTGTTCTGCCTATGTTTTCCTCTAAGAGTTTTATAGTATCCAGTCTTATTTAGGTCTTTAATCCATTTTGAGTTTATTTTTGTGCATGGTATTAGAGAATGTTCTAATTTCATTCTTTTACATGTAGCTGTCCAGGTGCCCAATACCACTTATTGAAGAGACTTTTTCTCCATTATATATTATTGCTTCCTTTGTCATAGATTAGGTGACCATAGGTGCGTGGGTTTATCTCTGGACTTTCTATCTTCTTCCATTGATCTATATTTGTTTTGTGCCAGTACCATACTGTTTTGATTACTGTACCTTTGTTGTATAGTCTGAAGTCAGGGAGACTGATTCCTCCAGCTCCATTTTTCTTTCTCAAGATTGCTTTGGCTATTCGGTGTCTTTTGTGTTTCCATACAAATTGTAAAATTTTTGTTCTAATTCTGTGAAAAATCCTATTGGTAGTTTGATATTGGCATTGAATCTATAGATTACTTTGGGTATTATAGTCATTTTGACAATATTGATTCTTCCCATCCAAGAGTATGGTATATCTCTCCATCTGTTTGTGTCATCTTTGATTTCTTTCATCAGTATCTTATAGTTTTCAGAGTATAGGTCTTTTGTCTCCTAAGTAGGTTTACTCCTAGGTATATTATTCTTTCTGATGTGATAGTAAATGGGATTGTTTCCTTAATTTCTCTTTCTGATCTTTCATCGTTTGTGTATAGAATGCAAGAGACTTCTGTGTATTAATTTTGTATCCTGCAGCCTTACCGAATTCATTGATGATCTCTGGTAGTTTTCTGGGAGAGTCTTTAGTATTTTCAATATATAGTATCATGTCATCGGCAAACAGTGACAGTTTTACTTCTTCAGAATCATATTTTTAAAATATTTTGACATCAACTAATCCAGCCAATCACACTATAACCACTGCCATTTTTAAGAAGAAGAAGTTAAGTCCCCAAAATGATAAGTAACTTAGCTAAATGACACTGTGAACCAGTAGCAGAGCCAAGATTAAAATTGTAGGTGCCTAATTCCCATTGAGGTTTCCCTTCCACTTTGTCATGATATCCATTCTTTGCTATATCCATATCTTCCCAAATGGACTAATACACAAAATTCATCAACTAATAAGCATGATTACACTGATTAAAGCTGAAAAAAGACTACATAAATTTAGTATTAGGTACATATTTGTACATATTTTGTACAAATTTTTAATTTCTTATTTGGTAATTAGTACATAGTTGATAATTTATAAAACTCTGAGTTTACTCTCCTTATAGGAACATTAAAATAAAGTGCTGTATATAATACATAAAGAGGCCAATGTACAGTCAGGAAAGCTCAAGCTTTGAGGCTTTTTTCCTTCCCAGTTGTGAAGTTCAGTTGTTCTAATCCATCCATACATGAGTTCAGGCACTGTTATGAAATGGTTTTCAGTGTAAAGCTAACTGGAAAATATTGCAAGTAAACATGATTTAGACCACAGTAATACCTTGCTCTCTTCCTACATATTTAAGCACCACTATCCTGAAATGTAGAGAGATTAATAACATGAAATAAAGATCCTGCCCTACTTTCCTCACTTAGTTGCTCTGATCTTAAAATAAAATTATTAATGTACATGAAAATTCATCCAAATGTATGATGCACCATATAAATACAATGCAAGAGATTATACCAGTAAGGATTCAACCATAGTAATAAAAGTTGTAATAAGATCTTATTAGAAAAATAAAATATGCATTATTAATTGATAGTTTTAAGTGCTTTAAGTTTTTATTACAAACATTAAGATGACTGGTGGTACAGCAAAAGTCTTTACAATGAGAATTATAAATATATATTGTTTAGATTAAGCCTACATGGGTTGTCTTTTAATGACCATAGAAAATTGTATGAGAGATTTCAATGTTTTCAAGATATCTAGGAAATGTGGAACCCTTTAAACTGAAATTCTGTTTTTCTAGCACCTAAATTACATCAGCTGAATAGCAATACTTGTGAGGTCAAATTTTAGTCTTTGGAGCCAATAAAAGGAGATTCCATAGTTTACAATCTTCAACTCATCAGTGAAAAAGGAACTGACCTGGTAAATTCTTGTAAATTTAGTCTTTGTAATTTATAGTTTTATATTGTGCTGGGGACTGAGCTCTTATCAAAGAGTTCAATATTCTTTTATGATGTTTAAAGTAACTAAATCTTATCCAAAAGTCCTATCTGGTCCTAAAGTTTTATGTGCATAATACTTATTTGGGGACAATTCGCTTATTTATTTAACTTATTACTATTGGATGTAGTATTTTTAGTTTCCCCTGACCACATGTACAACTCATTCCAAACCAAATGGAATTAAAGTTTAACAGTTACAAGTCTTTGCTATTTCTTACACTGAAGAAAATTACCTAAACAGTACTGGGTCCTCAGGATATTAGAGACTGTAACAGTAAACTTTTATTTTTGTTGTGAACATACTTATGCAATGAATGTATTAACTCGTGCTTCCTGTTGTCAAAAACCATACCATATTATTTTTTTTGGTAAGAAAATGTAATTTTAATTTTGACTCTTTTTCATTTAGATCTACAAAGGACTGAACACTTCATTCTCCTTTTCCAACTTTCTCACAAATTCACATTACTGCTTCAAAGTCTGCGCTGGATACCAATATCAGAATTTTGCTAGGATACAAGAGCTCTGGGGACAATATAGCCCCAGTGCTCTTTTCTCAACCTATAAGCAACTGCCAGGGCCTGGCAAAGGCAGCAGAGGAAAGGAGGGAATCAACCCTAGTGAAGAGAAAAATGAAAAACCCAAGATAGAGATGAGTGATAATACCTTTGTTCTGATCCTTGTGATAGGATTTGAACTAGTTGCCATTCTATGTGCTGTTGCAATTCAATACTTCCTAATCAACTAATCTATTTTTATGCATTTTTAACTTTTTAGGAAGTTCTAAAACAAATTACATCAAATATAGAAATTGCTAGATGCATCTCAATTCTTAAGAGTAAATCTTATTGGGTAGAAATCCCTAAAAACATTTACCTGACATCAAAAGAACTGCCTTGCCTTCAAGAAATTCATTGTGACAGTAGAAGAGATTAGAAAATAGGTATATTTTAAATTTGAGAATTTTAGCAACACTCCCACTATTATGTAAAACTATCTAAAACCTCTCATGAAAACTATTCCCTGCCTTCATTTTTCAAATGAGTATTTTGCAGAGTTTTAAGAATTATGGGAGGATAACAGCATTTTGGAATTTTATTCAGGACAAAATGGTAAAAATTACCACTACATGTCTACACGTCAACTTACATGAAATAATAAAAAAGTATCTACCAACCTTATGAACTGTAATTTTTTCAGGGTAACATATTCAGCTGTTTGGCTTGTTCCCTGATAATTACTTTGATAGTGGGGAAATAGTAACTTACAGCACTTTGGGAGTAGAAGTGGGGAAGTAGAAAGCCATTTTATACCATTCTAAACTCTTTAAAATACACCCAGTGTTGGTTACTCTCTAATTGGAATAATTAAACATTACACATATGATTATTCATATTATACATGGAATATTAAAATGATTTATTCTCAAAATTGATGTGTTTACATCCATTTCTAGTTACAGGTGAAGCATCTCTCTCTACTCTCACAATCTCTCTCTCAGGAGCTGTTTCAGCAATCTTGCAAAGGAGATGTTACCCATCCAAAGACTTTTTCTTACTTTTATTGAAAATGTTTAAATATTATCTCTAGGGACTTCCCTGGTGGTGCAGTTGTTAAGACTTCACGTTCCCAATGCAAGGGGCCCAGATTTGATCCCTGGCCAGGGAACTAGAGCCCTGGGAGCACTAGAGCCCTGCATGCGGCACATGCATGCCGCAGCTAAGAGTTCACATGCCACAAATAAAGAGCCCGTGTGCTGCAACAAAGGAGCCCACATGCCGCAACTAAGGAGCAGGTGAGTCACAACTAAGGAGCCCGCCTGCCGCAACTAAAACCCAGTGCAACCAAATAAATAAATATTTTTTAAAGAAGGCTATTATTAATAAATAAATAAATATTATTTCTATCTCAGAGTTTGCTCTTTGTGTTTCAAAAATGAAAATCATAAATTTGAGACAAAAGTGTCATTTTAATGTGGGCTAATTTTGGTGTATCCAATGACATTACCTTTCATTGTGTATTGCACTGATATGTGGTATGTTACAGAATATTTACTTTGTTGGTTGCTGTTCAATTTAGAGCTTGACATGTGGTTTAAATATAAAAAGCATAAAACAGTTGTCTTCAAAAGTAAATTGTGGTACAATATTAATCCACATTCTACAAAGGATATTCCCTTCATTTGAATTTTAATTAGAGAATACTAAAACTGAAAATTTTAATGTAATAAGTTGTTATATATCGACTTTTTTACCACACATATATTTTAAAACCTGTTTAAAAAATATATCTTATCACTTTTTCTTTGCCTACAAGCAAACATTTCATTAAAATTTTACCTAGCAGAAAACATTTTAAAGATGTATTAAAAATCTTACCTCTTTAGTAATTTGCTTTCAAAGGAAAATGGAAAATTCAATTTAAAATGTCTTTTGAGATTGATAATTAGACTGAATATATTTTAATCTGCTAAAAGTAAATGTTTTGCAACTTGTATATTTCATATATCTACATTCATCAAACTAATGTAGAACCTACAATTTACACTTATTAAAGTATAACTATCATAAGAAACATTTTTAAATACCAATAAAAATAACAAAAATTATTCACCTGCTATTTTTGAAATGGGATTTGTGCAAGTTTATTTATTTGGAATAATTATCCCTTTGATATTACATGTTTATCTCCTCCCAAAGAAACTAGAAAAATTAAAACCAGTTCAAGATGTCTTTAATTGACTAAGACTTTATTTTATGAATCTTGTTTCTGACTTCTTTCTAATTCTAGGGCACTGTATATTTCATGTGGTGAACTGAGTATCAGAAGACTAAGGTTCTAGTCCCATCTCTGCTACTAACAAATTGTGTGATCTTAAGAAAATCCTTTCCCCTCTGTAGGCATGAATTGTGTAAAATAATAATAAATAAATCTTACAAGATAGATGACCTTTAAAGTTCTTTTCACATCTAAGAGTCTATCCTGATACATCAACTATAATTCAGGCATACTAAACTCAGGCAGATTAAATCCATAATTCCACACAGATGTAGACAAAGAGCAATCAGGCACAGGTGTGAAGAGCAGTAGACACCTACTAGGTACCATCTTGAGTCAAGTCATTGGAGTCCCTATTATTTCATGGACCCCAGATTTGCCTTGCCTATTTCCTTCTTCTTTCTTCTATAATACTGGAAAACTGAAAAATCTCCATAACATCTCAGCTACTTTCTTATCCATGCAGCAAGCCTATAACTGCTTCTTGATCGTGTAAGAACTATTTACTGCTCACTACATGAAAAAATAGTAGTGTGAACAGATCCTGTCAGGGAATGACTTTCTCCTTAAAACACATAATCACCCAAGATTTGAGCAAAGAAAAGATCATGAAAAGTAATTCTTTGTAGAAATAAGATAATGTCAACAACCAACTCAGATAAACATATTTTCATGCCCCTTGTGGGGTTCCCATATTGACACACATTTGTCCCACAGATTTGCACTGCTTCCCCTTTAATGCATGTGCCAACTTTATATTAAAACCCCCTTTCTGGGTTAACTATAAACAGGCACAACAGATCTTACTGGGGTGATGAAAATGTTCCAAAATTGGATTGAGGTGATAGTTGCATAACTTGGTAAGTTTATTAAAAATCATTGAATTGGGGGGAGGGATAGATTGGGAATTTGGGATTAGTAGATGCAAACTATTATATATAGAATGGATAAACAGCAAGGTCCTACTGTATCACACAGGGGACTATATTCAATATCCTGGGATAAACCATAATGGAAAAGAATATGAAAAAAAGTATATACATATATATAACTGAATCACTTTGATGTATAGCAGAAACTACACAACATTGAAAATCAACTATACTTCAATAAAATAAACTTTTAAAAAAATATTGAACTGTATGCTTAAAATGAGTGAATTTTATATTGTGTAAATTACACCTCATAAAGTTATTTACCAACAACCTTACTACATCACCAGGCTGGCCCCCATGGCCCCAGGCTCCAGGTGGGTTCCCATGGGCCCAAGTTCCTGGGCCACCTTAGTGAAGGAGGGCCCCCACTGACCCAACTGGCAGGCCAGCTCCAACAGCCCCAAGATACAGGCCAAGTCTCGTGGCCCCAGGCTTGCTTCCATGGACCCAGACTCAGGAGTCCAGCATGAGGCCAAGTCCCAAATACTAAGTCTCCAGGCTCATTCCCAGATGCCAGAACTACCTACATTGACTAAGTCACCAAGCCCACTCTAGTGATCCCTGGCACCCAGACAGCTGACATGAACACATGATTCAGGCCTGTCCATGTGGACCCAGAACTTCAACCTACCACCACAGACTGAGGCATCAGGAAGGCCCCTGTGGACCCAAGAATCCTAACCACCTGTTGACCCAAGCACCATACCTACTCACTGGAGGATTCCTGCAGCAAGGTCATGAATGGAAACCATCAGAAGGCCCACACAGAATCTCTAAACAGACTAACTGATGAAGGGCTTTTCCTGACAGAAAGTCTGTAAAGACTGGAAGAGGTCCTTACTTCATCAAAGGCCACAAGATCATGAACAATCAAGAAAACATGACACCACACAGGTAAACTAATAAATCTCCAAAAACTTACCCTAAAGAAATGGATATCTAAGAAATGTTGGACAGAGAATACAGAATAATCCGCAAAGAAATTCAGTGAACTATAAGAAAACACAGAAAACTGAATAGAATTAGGAAAACAATGCATGAACAAAATGAGAAGTTCAACAAATAGAAGAATTCAACAGACAGCTTCAACATAGAAATCAATCAAGCAGAGGAAATAAACAGTGAACCAAAACACAGATCATTTTAAATTATTCAGCCACAGGAGCAAAAAGAAAAAAATAATGAAAAAGAGTGAAGAAAGCCAACATGAACCATGGGAAACCATTCAGAGAAACAATTTATGCATTATTAGAGTCCAAGAAGGAGAAGAGAGGGAGAAAGGGGCACAGAAAGCTTATTTAAATAAATAATGGTTGAGCCATTCCCAAATCTGGAGATAAATTTTGACTTCCAATTTCATGAACCTCATAGATCCCCAAAAAGTTTCAACCCAAAAAGATCTTCTCTAAGACACATTATAAATAAAATGTCCAAAATTAAATACAAAGAGAGAATTTTTAAAGAAACAAGAGAAAAAAAATTCTACACATACAAGGAAAACACCATAAGCCTATAAGGAGATTTCTGAGCAGAAAACCTGCATACCAGGGAACAGTAGGATTTTATATTCAAAGTACCGAAAGAAGAAAACTGCTAACCAAGAATTCTTTACCTGAGGCCAGGAGTGGCCCAGATGGTGGAGTAAGAAGACTTTGGGCTCACCTCCTTCCATGGGCACCCCAAAATTACAACTATTTACAGAACAGTTATCTATGAGAACCAACCAGAAGCCTACCAGAAAGATCTTCTACAACTAAAGATACGAAGAAGTAATCAAAATAAAATGATGGAAGGGAGGAGATGTTCGTATAGTCAAGACCCATATGCTCAGGTAGGGGACCCACAAATGGGAGGATAATCACAATTTCAGAGGTTCTCCACAAGGAACAAGGGGTCTGAGCTCCACATCGGGTTACCCAGCCAAGGAGTCCTGCACTGGGAAGATGAGGCCCCAGAATGTTTGTCTTTGAAGGACAGTGGTGCTTACTTTCAGGATAGCCATAGGGCTGTGGAAAATAGACTCCACTCTTAAAGGGAGCCTACAAAATATCACACATTCAGAAACTCAGAACAGAAGCAGTAATTTGAAAGGAGCACACACACGTGCTGATCTTGGAGACCTTCCAGAGAGGAAGGAGGCAACTGGGACCCACCCTCGGAACACAGATGCTGACACCACCCATTTTGGGGAGCTCATCCCACCATAAGGACACTGGTGCTGGCAAGCACCATTTTGGAATCCTCTATCTAGTTTATTAGTGCTAGAACACCAGCCAGTTGACACAAGTCCTGGGATGTCAAAGGCCAAGTGGCTAGCTGGTTCAGGGATACAGCCCAATTGACCAGCAAGCCAGCTGCCATTGGACCCCCAGAACCCCTAGATGCATAGAACCTGGCCACATCCACCAGTAGGCTAGCACTAGAACCAGGAACCCTGTGGCCCTACAGCAAGCCAATGGACCTGGCACTGCATGCCAGTGGGCCAGCCCTAGCCCCAGGACACAGCCTCACCACAAAGTAGGTGGGCACCAGCCCCAGGACGCCCTGGGCACTGGCACCAGCTAACTGGAGGCCAACACCAACATCAGGAGCCCCAAGCCCCACAGTCAGGGAACCCAGGACCTGACTCCACCCTCCCAGTAGGCTGGCACTAGCCCCAGGACCAGCTCTCACCCACAAGTGGGTGGGCACCAACCCCGGAACATCTTGGGACATGGCACCTCCCACCAGCTTGCTGACTCCAGTACGGGGAACAACACAGCCCTGCAGTGAGCCATGTCAAAGCCCAGGCCCACCCACCAGCAGGCAGGCACCACACCAGGATACCCTGGACCCTTGTCCATCCTACCAGCAGGCAGACACTAGTTCCAGGATCCCTGGCCTCACAGCCAGCCAGCCTGTCACCTGGCCCCACCCACCAGCAGGCCAGCACAAGGACTAGGACTCCCCTGGCTATGTAGCTAGTCATGCCATTACCTGGACCCACCCAGAAGGAGCCAGAAACCTCCACACAAAGCAAGGTCTGGCAACCAACCAGATGAAGAGCAAGCCAGAGGTATCGGAACACCCACAGTAGTCAACCTACAAGAGTAGGACCCGTGCAGCCCCCATACAGAGCACCACTAGAGTATAGAGCTCTGGTAACTGGAGGGAAGTGTGCTGGTGGGTCGTCATAGGAAGTTTACTACATAAGGCCATTTATCCAAGATCAGGAAATATAGCCACCCTACCAAATAGATAGAAATAAAAATAGCAAATTATACACAATGAGGCAACAGAGGAATATGTTCCAAAGGAAGAAGATAAAGCCCCAGAAGAAAAACTAAGTGCAGGGCAGACAAGCAATCTACCCAGTAAAGAGTTCAAAATAATGATTAAAAAGATGCTCGATAAACTTAGGAGAAGAATGAATGAATAGAGAGAGAAAGTAGAAGTTTCCAGCAAAGAGTAAATCTAAAGAAGAACCAAACAGAGTAAAGAATACAGTAAGTGAAATTAAAGATATACACTAGAAGGAAACAACAGTAGATTAGATGATACACAAGAACAGACCAGCAAACTGGAAAACAGAGCACTGGAAATTAAGCCGGACCAAAAAAAAATTTTTTTAAGAGGACAGTTTAAGAGACCTCTGGGACAGCATCGAGTGTACAAACATCTCACATTACAAGGGGTTCCAGAAAGAGAAAGGAAGAGAGAGAGAAAGGGGCAGAGAACATATTTGAAGACATAATATCTGAAAACTTTTCTAACCTAGGAAAGGAAACAGACATCCAAGTCCAGGAAGCACAGAGAAGCCAAACAGTATCACCCACAGAGGACTACACCAAGACATTGTAATTAAAATGGCAAAAATTAAAGATACAGAGAGAATCTTAAAAGCTGCCAGGGAAAAGCAACAAGTTACATACAAAGGAACTCCACAGAACTATGAGATGACTTTTCTGCAAAAACCCTGCAGGCCAAAAGGGAGTGGCATGACATATTTAAAGTGATGAAAGGGAAAAACCAACACCAAGAATACTGTACTTGGCAAAGCTATCATACAAATTTGAAGGAAAGATCCAAAGTTTTACAGACAATAAAAAGCTAAAAGAGTTCAGCACCACAAAGCCAGCACTACAAGAAATGTTAAAGAGACATATCTAAGTGGAAAAGAAAAGGATACATACATCTAGAAATATGGAAAATAGAAAAGAAAAAAATCTCATTGGAAAAAGAATATATACAATAAAGGTAGGACATCAACCACTTATAAGGCAGTAGAATGGTTAAAAGACAAAACAGTAAAATCAACCATATCCACAATCAGTAGTTAAGGGATACATACACACAAAAATGTAAAATATGATGTCAAAAACAGTAAATGTAGGAAAGGTTGGTGTAAAATTGCAGGGTTGTTAAAATGCATTCAAACATAAGAGATCAGCACCTTAAAATAATCATATATATACAGGTCACTATATATAAGCCCCATGGTAACCACAAACCAAAACTCTATGACAGGTACATGCACACACAAAAAAAGGTATTCCATGCAAATAAAAATGAAAAGAAAGCTGGAGTAGCAATACTTATATCAGACAAAATAAACTTTAAAATAAAGACTATTATAAGAAATAAGGACACTACATAATGATCAAGGGATCAATCCAAGAAGAAGATATAATAATTGTAAATATACAGGGACCCAACATAGGGGCACCTCAATACATAAGGCAAATATTAACAGACATAAGAGGAGAAGTCAACAGTAACACAATAACTGTAGGGGACTTTAACACTCCACTTACATCAATGGACAGATCATCCAGACAGAAAATCAATAAACACAGGCCTTAAATAACATATTAGATAGACCAAATGGACTTAATTGATATTTATAGAGCATTCCATCCAAAAGCAACAGAATACACATTCTTTTCAGGTGCACATGGAACATTCTGCAGGATAGATCACATGCTAGGCCACAAAACAATCACTGGTAAAGTTAAGAAAATTGAAATCATATCAAGCATCTTTTCCAAACACAACATTATGAGACTGCAACTTAACTACAAGAAAAAACTGCAAAAAAATCCAAAACACATGGAGGCTAAACAATATGCTATTTAACAACCAATGATCACTTAAGAAATCAAAGAGGAAATCAAAAAATACCAAATAAAAAAAAAAGACCATGATGATCCAAAACCTATGGGATGCAGCAAAAGTAGTTCTAAGAGGGAAGTTTATAGCGATACAATCTTACCTCACGAAACAAGAAAAATATCAAATAAACAAACTAACCTTACACCTAAAGCAACTAGAAAAAGAAGAAGCAAAACTCAAAGTTACTAGATGGAAAGAAATCATAAAGACCAGAGCAGAAACAAATAGGGGCTAAAAAAATAGACAAGATAATGAAACTAAAAGCTGGTTCTTGGAAAAGGTAAACAAAATGGATAAAACTTTAACCAGACTCATCAAGAAAAAAAAGGGAGAGGGCCCAAATCAATAAAATTAGAAATGAAAAAGGAGAGGTTACAACCAACGCCACAGAAATACAAAGGATCTTAAGACTACTACAAGCAACTATACACCAATCAAATGGACAACCTAGAAGTAATGGACAAATTCGTAGAAAGGCACAATCTCCCAACACTGAACCAAAAGAAAGAAAATATGACCAGACCAATTACAAGTACTGAAATCGAATCTATGATTTAAAAATGCCCCAAAAACAAAAGTCCAGGACCAAATGGCTTCATAGTGAATTCTACAAAACATTTAGAGAAGAGTTAACACCTATCCTTCTGAAACTATTCCAAAAAACTGCAGAGGAAGGAAAACTTCCAAACTCATTCTATAAGGCCACCATCATCCTGATACCAAAACCTGACAAAGGTATCACAATAAAAGAAAATTACAGGACAATATCACTGATGAACATAGATGCAAAAATACTCAACAAACTACTAGCAAACTGAATCCAACAATATATTAAAAGGATCATACACCATGATCAAGTGGGATTGTCCCTGGGATGCACATCAAACAGTATGATACACCACATTAACAAACTGAAAAATAAAAACCATATGATCATCTCAATAGATGCAGAAAAAGCTTTTCATAAAATTCAACATCCATCTATGATAAAACCTCTCCAGAAAGTGGGCATAGAGGGAACATACCTCAACATAATAAAGGCCATATAGGACAAACCCACTGCTAACATTATACTGAATGGTCAAAAGCTGAAAGCATTCCAAGACCAGGAACAAGACAAGGATTCCCACTCTCACCATTTCTATACAATATAGTTTTGGAAGTCCAAGCCACAACAATCAGAGAAGAAAAAGAATAAAAGGAAACCAAATTGGAAAGGAAAAAGTAAAATTGTCACTGTTGGTAGATGACATGATACTATACATCAGCAGTCCCCAGCCTTTTTGGCACCAGGGACCAGTTTCAAGGAAGTCAATGTTTCCACGGATGGAGGGTGGGAGATGGTTCGAGAGGTAATGTGAGCAATGGGGAGCAATGGGGAACAGTAGATGAAGCTTCACTTGCTCGCCCACTGCTCGCCGCCTGCTGTGCAGCCCAGTTCCTAACAGGCTGCGGAACAGTACTGGTCTGTGGCCCGAGGGTTGGGGACCCCTGCTATACATAGAAAATCCTAAAGACACCACCAGAAACTACTAGAGCTCATCAATAAATTTGGTAAAGTTGCAGGATACAAAATTACTACACAGAAATCTGTTGTATTTCTATACACTAACGACGAAATGGGAAATTAAAGAATCAATCACATTTACCATTGCATCAAAAGGAATAAAATGCCTAGGAATTAATTCACCTAAGGAGGCCAAAGACCTGTATTCCTAAAACTATAAGACACTGATGAAAGAAATTAAAGATGATACAAACAGATGGAGAGATATACCATGTTCTTAGATTGGAAGAATAAATATTGTTAAAATGACCATACTACCCAAGGCAATCTACAGATTCAATGTAACCCCTATCAAATTACCAATAGCATTTTTCATGGAACTAGAACAAATTATTTTAAAATTTGTATGGAAACCAATAAGATCCAGAAGAGCAAAAATGATGTTGAGAAAGAAGAACAGAGCGGGTGGAATCACACTCCCTGACTTCAAACTATACTACAAAACTACAGTCATTGAAACAGTATGTTACTGGTACAAAAACAGACACATAGATCAATGGAACAGGATAGAAAGCCCAGAAATAAACCTACGCACTTGTGGTCAATTAATCAACAATAAAGGAGGCAAGAATATACAATGGAGAAAAGACAGTCTCTTCAATAAGTGGTACTCGGAAAACTGGAAAGCTACATGTAAAAAAATGAAATTAGAACATTCTCTAACACCATATACAACAATAAAATCAAAATTGATTAAAGATCTAAATGTAAGACCAGATACTATAAAACTAGAGGAAAACATAGGCAGAACACTCCTTAACATAAATTGCAACAATATTTTTTGGATCTGTCTCCTAGAGTAATGGAAACAAAAGCAAAGATAAACAAATGGGAATGGATTAAACTTAAAAGCTTTTGCACAGGGCTTCCCTGGTGGCACAGTGGTTGAGAGTCTGCCTGCCAATGAAGGGGACACGGGCTCGTGCCCTGGTCTGGGAAGATCCCACATGCCACGGTGCCACGGAGCGGCTGGGCCCGTGCACGTCTGGAGCCTGTGCTCCACAATGGGAGAGGCCACAACAGTGAGAGGCCTGCATACAGCAAAAAAAAAAAAAAAAAAAAAAGCTTTTGCACAGCAAAAGAGACCATAAACAAAAAGAAAAGACAACCTACAGAATGGAAGAAAATATTTGCAAACCATGTGACTAACAAGGGATTAATTTCCAAAATATAAAAACAGCTCATACAGCTCACTATTAAAAAAAAATGAACAAACAACCCAATCAAAAAATGGGCAGAAGACCTAAACAGACATTCCTCCAAAGAAGGAGGCCAACAGGCACATGAAAAGATGCTCAACATCACTAATTATTAGAGAAAGGCAAATCAAAACTACAATGAGGTATTACCTCACATCAGTCAGAATATCCATCACCAAAATGTCAACAAATAATAAATGCTAGAGAGAGTGTGTAGGAAAGGGAAGCCTTCTACACTGCTCATGAGAATGTAAATTGGTACAGCCACTATGGAGAACAGCATGGTGGTTCCTTAAAACACTAAAAATAGAGTTACCATATGATCCAGCAATCCCCCTCCTGGACATATATCTGGAGAAAACCATACTTCAAAAAGATACATGCACCCCAACGTTCATTGCAGCACTATTTACAATAGCCAAGACATGGAAGCAACCTAAATGTCCATAAACAGATGAATGGGTAAAGAAGATGTGGTACATACATACAATGGAATATTACTCAGCCATAAAATGAATTAAATAATGCCATTTGCAGCAACATGGATGGACCTAAAGATTATTATATTAAGTGAAGTAAGTCAGACAGAGAAAGACAGATATATCAGTCATATGTGGAATCTACCAAAAAAATATGAACTTACTTACAAAACAGAAACAGACTCACAGACATAGAAAACAAACTTATGGTTACCAAAGGAGAAAGGTGGGGGGAGGGATAAATTAGGAGGTTGGAATTAACATATACACACTACTATATATAAAATAGATAATCAACAAGGACCTACTGTATAGCACAGGGAACTCTATTCAATACTCTATAATAACCTATATGGGAAGAGATTCTGAAAAATAATAGATATACATATATGTATAACTAAATCACCTTGCTGTACAGCTGAAACTAACACAATATTGTAAATCAAATACACTCCAATATAAAACTGTGAAAAGAAAATAAATAAATGTTTTAAAATGGATTAGAGGCCTAAATGCAAGATCGGATACTATAAAACTCCCAGAGGAAAACATAGGCAAAACACTTGTCATAAATCGCAGCAATGTCATTTTGAATCTGTCTCCTAGAAAATGGAAATAAAAACAAAAATAAACAAATGGGACCTGATTAAACTTAAAAGCTTTTGCACAGCAATGGAAATCAGAAGCAAAAAAAAAAGATGACCTACAGAAGGGGAGAAAATATTTGCAAAAAATGCATATATATATATATATATATATATATATATATATATATATATACACACACACAGACACACACATATATATGTAACAATCACTTTGCTGTACACTTGAAACTAATGCAACTTTGCAAATTAGCTATACCTCAATTTCAAAAAAGGATTGAAGGAGAGATTAAAAACCTCTCAAACAGCAAAAACTGAAAGACTTCATCAATACTAAACCAACCATACAAGAAGTGTTAAAGGGTCTTCTTTAAGTGAAAAAGAAAAGGTTATAACAAGAAATAGGAAATTATAGGAAGGGAAAAGTTGCATTGGTAAATGCAAATGTATAGCAAAGGCTGCAGATCAACCACTTAAATAAGAGAGTATGAAGTTTAAAAGACAAAAATTGTCAAATGAACTATAACTACAATAAATAGTTAAGGGATAGACATGAAGATATAAATTATGACATTAAAAAAACAAAACGTGGAGGGTGGGGGTAAAAATGCAGAGTTTTTAGAATGTGTTTGAACACAAATAAGTATCAGTTTTAAATCAGTAGATGTAGTTATAGGTCAACATATATGAACTCCATTGTAACCACAAAGCAAAATCCTACATTAGATATAGAAAAAATTGGAGATAAAGGAACACAAACAATACTAAAGAAAATCATCAAACCAAAATGGAAGAGACCACAATGGAAAAGAAGAAGAAAAGAACAAAGAACTACAAAACCAACCAGAAAACAAACAACAAAATGGAAATAAGTACATAAATATCAATAATTGCTTTAAATATCAAAGCATTAAATGCCATAATAAAAGATATACGGTGGCTAATTAGATTAAAAAAACAAGATCCATAGAGTTGCTGCCTTCAAGAGACTCACTTCAGAGTTCCAGCGGGGATAGGGGTGGATGTGGACAATGGCTGCTTCTTCTAGATGTTAGGGAATGCAGCTGGACCTGGATCCAAAGCAGGCTGTCCATAGCAACCAGGCCTGGAGGACAACGCCCAGCTGGAGGACCAGATGGGGCACAGAAGGCCGGCCACACTGTGCATTTGGACTGGAGAATTTAACCTTTTATGTGTAAGCCATGTGGCTGACAGGGTCTTGGTGCTCTGGCTGGGTGTCAGGCCTGAGCCTCTGAGGTGGGAGAGCCAAGTTCAAGACACTGGACCACCAGAGATTTCCTAGCCCTATGTAATATCAATTGGTGAGAGCTCACCCAGAGAACTCCGTCTCAATGCTAAGACCCACTTCCACTCAACGACCAGCAAACTACAGTGCTGGACACCACATGCCAAACAACTAGAAAGTCAGGAACACAACTCCACCCACTAGCAGAGAGGCTGCCTAAAATCATAATAAGTCCAAAGACACCCCAAAACACACCACCAGACGTGGTCCTACCCACCAGAAAGACAAAATCCAGCCTCATCCACCAGAACACAGACACCAGTCCACTCCACCAAGAAGCCTACACAATCCACTGAACCAAACTTACCCACTGAGGGCAGACACCAAATACAACAGGAACTACAAAACTGCAGCCTGCGAAAAGGAGACTCCAAATACAGTAAGTTAAGCAAAATGAGAAGACAGAGAAACACACAGCAGATGAAGGAACAAGGTAAAAACCCATCAGACCAAACAAATGAAGAGGAAATAGGCACTCTACCTGAAAAAGAATTCGGAGTAATGATAGTAAAGATGAACCAAAATCTTGGAAATAGAATAGAGAAAATACCAGAAACGTTTAACAAGGACCTAGAAGAAGGAAAGATAAAACAAACAATGATGAACAGTACAAAAAATGAAATTAAAAATTCTCTAGAAGAAATCAATAGCAGAATAACTGAGGCAGAAAAATGGATAAGTAGCCTGGAAGATAAAATAGTAGAAATAACTACCACAGAAAAGAATAAAGAAAAAAGAATGAAAAGAATTGAGGACAGTCTCAGAGACTTCTTGGACAACATTAAACACACCAACATTCGAATTATAGGGGTCCCAGAAGAAGAAGAGAAAAAGAAAGGGACTGAGAAAATATTTGAAGAGATTATAGTTGAAAACTTCCCTAATATGGGAAAGGAAATAGTCAATCAAGGCCAGGAAGCACTGATTCCCATATATGATAAATCCAAGAAGACACATGCCAAGACACATATTAATCAAACAATCAAAAATTAAATACAAGAAAAAAAATTAACAGCAGCAAAGGACAAATAACATACAAGGGAATCTCCATAAAGTTAACAGCTGATTTCAGCAAAAACTCTGCAAGCCAGAGGCAGTGGCAGGACATATTTAAAGTGATGAAAGGGAAAAACCTACAACCAAAATTACTCTACCCAGCAAGGATCTCACTCAAATTTGATGGAGAAATTAAAACCTTTACAGACAAGGAAAAGCTAAGAGAATTCAGCACCACCAAACCAGCTCTACAACAAATGCTAAAGGAACTTCTCTAAGTGGGAAACACAAGGGAAGAAAAGGACCTACAAAAACTAACCAAAAACAATTAAGAAAATGGTCATAGGAACATACATGTCAATAATTACCTTAAATGTAAATGGATTACATGCTTCCACCAAAAGACACAGACTGGCTGAATGGATACAGAAACGAGACCCATATATATGCTGTCTACAAGACACCCACTTCAAACCTAGGGACACATACAGACTGAAAGTGAGGGGATTGAAAAAGATATTCAATGCAAATGGAAATGAAAAGAAAGCTGGAGTAGCAATTCTCATATCCGACAAAATAGACATTAAAATAAAGACTATTAGAAGAGACAAAGAAGGACACTACATAATGATCAAGGGATCAATCCAAGAAGAGGTATAACAATTGGACATATTTATGCACCCAAAAAAGGAGCACCTCAGTACATAAGGCAAATGCTAACAACCATAAAAGGGGAAATCGACAGTAACACAATCATACTAGGAGATGTTAACACCCCACTTTCACCAATGGACAGATCATCCAAAATGAAAATAAATAAGGAAACACAAGCTTTAAATGATACAATAAACAAGATGGACTTAATTGATATTTATAGGACATTCGATCCAAAAACAACAGAATACACTTTCTTCTCAAGTGCTCATGGAACATTCTCCAGGATAGATCATATCTTGGGTCACAAATCAAGCCTTGGTAAGTTCAAGAAAATTGAAATTGTATCAAGTATCTTTTGCGACCACAGTGCTATGAGACTAGATATCAATTACAGGAAAAAATCTGTAAAAAATACAAACACATGGAGGCTAAACAGTATACTACTTAATAACCAAGAGATCACTGAAGAAATCAAAGAGGAAAACAAAAATACCTAGAAACAAATGACAATGAAAAGACAAAGACCCAAAACCTATGGGATGTAGCAAAAGCAATGCTAAGAGGGAAGTTTATAACAATACAGTCTTAACTCAAGAAACAAGAAACAACTCAAATAAACAACCTAACCTTCCATCTAAAGCAATTAGAGAAAGAAGAACAAAAAACCCCAAAGTTAGCAGAAGGAAAAAAATAATAAATATCAGATCACAATTAAATGAAAAAGAAATTATGCAAACAATAGCAAGGATCAATAAAACTAAAAGCTGGTTCTTTGAGAAGATAAACAAAATTGATAAACCATTAGCGAGATTCATCAAGAATGAAAGGGAGAAGACTCCAATCTATAGAATTAGAAATGAAAAAGGAGAAGTAACAAATGACACTACAGAAATACAAAGGATCATGAGAGATTACTACAAGCAACTCTATGCCAATAAAATGGACAACCTGTAAGAAATGGACAAATTCTTAGAAAAGCACAACCTTCAGTTGATGAACCAGGAAAAAATAGAAAATATAAGCAGACCAATCACAAGCATTGAAATTGAAACTCTGATTAAAAATCTTTCCACAAACAAAAAACCAAGAACTGGGCTTCCCTGGTGGCGCAGTGGTTGAGAGTCTGCCAGCTGATGGAGGGGCCACGGGTTCATGCCCCTGTCCGGGAAGATCCCACATGCTGTGGAGTGGCTGGGCCCGTGAGCCATGGCTGCTGACCCTGAGCATCTGGAGCCTGTGCTACGTTATGGAAGAGGCCACAACAGTGAGAGGATGGAGTAACACACACACAAAAAAAAACACAGGACCAGATGGCTTCACAGGCGAATTCCATCAAATATTTAGAGAAGAGCTAACACCTATCCATCTCAAACTCTTCCAAAATATAGGAGATGGAGGAACACACCCAAACTCATCCTACAATGCCACCATCACCCTGATACCAAAACCAAAAATGTCAAAAATAAAAGAAAACCACAGGCCAATATCACTGATGAACATAGATGCAAAAATCCTCAACAAAATACTCGCAAGCAATCCAACAGCACATTAAAAGGATCATACACCGTAATCAAGTGGGGTTTATCCCAGGAATGCAAGGATTCTTTAATATATGTAAATCAATCAATGTGATATACCATATTAACAAACTGAAGGAGAAAAACAATGTGATCATCTCAATAGATGCAGAAAAAGCTTTTGACAAAATTCAACACCCATTTATGATAAAAAACTCTCCAGAAAGTAGGTATAGGGGGAACTTACTCAACATAATAAAGGTCATATATGACACAACCATAGCCAACATCGTTCTCAATGGTGAAAAACTGAAACCATTTCCTCTAAAATGAGGACAAGACAAGGGTGTCCACTCTCACCACTATTATTCAACATAGCTTTGGAAGTTTTAGCCACAGCAATCAGAGAAGAAAAAGAAATAAAAGGAATCCCAATCACAAAAGAACAACTAAAGCTGTCACTGTTTGCAGAGGACATGACACTATACATAGAGAATCCTTAACATGCTACCAGAAAACTACTAGAGCTAATCAATGAATTTGGTAAAGTAGCAGGATACACAATTAAAGCACAGAAATCTCTTGCATTCCTATACACTAATGATGAAAAATCTGAAAGAGAAATTAAGGAAACACTCCCATTTACCACTGCAACAAAAAGAATAAAATACCTAGAAATAAATCTACCTAAGAAGACAAAAGACCTGTATGCAGAAAATTATAAGACATCGATGAAAGAAATTAAAGATGATACAAACAGATGGAGAGTTATACAATGTTCTTGGACTGGAAGAATCAGTACTGTGGAAATGACTATACTACCCAAAGCAATCTACAGATTGAATGCAATCCCTATCAAACTACCAATGACATTTTTCACAGAACTAGAACAAAAAATTTCACAATTTGTATGGAAACACAAAAGACCCCAAAGAGCTAAAGCAATCTTGAGAAAGAAAAACGGAGCTCAAGGAATCAGGTTCCCTGACTTCAGACTATATTACAAAGCTACAGTAATCAAGACATTATACTACTGGCACATAAACAGAAATACAGATCGATGGAACAGGAGAGAAAGCCCAGACATAAACCCATACACATATGGTCACCTTATTTTTGATAAAGGTGGCAAGAATGTACAATGAAGAAAAGACAGCTTCTTCAATAAGTGGCACTGAGAAAACTGGACAACTACATGTAAAAGAATGAAATTAGAACACTCCCTAACACAATACACAAAAATAAACTCAAGGGGCTTCCCTGGTGATGCAGTGGTTGAGAGTCCGCCTGCCAATGCAGGGGACACGGGTTTGCGCCCCACCCTGGGAAGATCCCACATGCCGCGGAGTGGCGGGGCCCGTGAGCCATGGCTGCTCAGCCTGCACGTCTGGAGCCTGTGCTCCACAACGGGAGAGGCCACAACAGTGAGAGGCCCATGTACCGCAAAAAAAAAATAATAAAAAAAGAATAATAAACTCAAAATGGATTAAAGAACTAAATGTAAGGCCAGACACTATAAAACTCTTAAGAGGAAAACATCGGCAGAACACTCTGTGGCATAAATCACAGCAAGATCCTTTTTGAACCACCTCCTAGAGAAATGGAAATAAAAACAAAAATAAACAAATGGGACCTACTGAAACTTAAAAGCTTTTGCACAGCAAAGGAAACCATACACAGGATGAAAAGACAACCCTCAGAATGGGAGAAAATAGTTGCAAATGAAGCCACTGACAAAGGATTAATCTCCAAAATTTACAAGCAGCTCATAGAGCTCAATATCAAAAAAACAAACAACCCAATCCAAAAATGGACCTAAATAGACATTTCTCCAAAGAAGATATACAGATTGCCAACAAACACATGAAAGGATACTCAATATCACTAATGATTAAAGAAATGCAAATCAAAACTACAATGAGGTATCACCTCACACCAATCAGAATGGCCATCATCAAAAAATCTACAAACAATAAATGCTGGAGAGGGTGTGGAGAAAAGGGAACCCACTTGCACTGTTGGTGGGAATGTAAATTGATACAGCCACTATGGAAAACATTATGGAGGTTCCTTAAACAACTAAAAATGGAAGTACCATATGACCCAGCAATATCACTACTGGGCATATACCCTGAGAAAACCATAATTCAAAAAGAGTCATGTACCAAAATGTTCACTGCAGCTCTATTTACAATAGCCAGGAAATAGAAACAACCTAAGTGTCCATCATCGGATGAATGGATAAAGAAGATGTGGCACATATATACAATGGAATATTACTCAGCCATAAAAAGAAATGAAGTTGAGTTATTTGTAGTGACGTGGATGGACCTAGAGTCTGTCATACAGAGTGAAGTAAGTCAGAAAGAGAAAAATAATTACCGTATGCTATCACATATATATGGAATCTAAGAAATAAAAAAGGTCATGAAGAACCTAGGGGTAAGACGGGAATAAAGACACAGACCTACTAGAGCATGGACTTGAGGATATGGGAAGGGGGAAGGGTAAGCTGTGACAAAGTGAGAGAGTGGCATAGATATATATACACTACCAAACGTAAAATAGATAGCTAGTGGGAAGCAGCCGCATAGCACAGGGAGATCAGCTCGGTGGTTTGTGAGCACCTAGAGGGGTGGGATAGGGAGGGTGGGAGGGAGGGAGACGCAAGAGGGAAGAGATATGGGAACATATGTATATGTATAACTGATTCACTTTGTTATAAAGCAGAAACTAACACACCATTGTAAAGCAATTATACTCCAATAAAGATGTTAAAAAAGAGAGAAAAACAAATACCATATGCTATCATATATATATGGAATCTAAAAAAAAAGGTTTCTGAAGAACTTAGGGGCAGCAAAGGATTAAAGACGCAGACATAGAGAATGGACTTGAGGACACGGGGAGAGGGAAGGGCAAGCTGGGACGAAGAAGAGAGTGGCACTGACATATATACACTACCAAATGTAAAGTCGAGAGCTAGTGGGAAGCAGCCACATAGCACAGGGAGATCAGCTCGGTGCTTTGTGAGCACCTGGAGGGGTGGGATAGGGAGGGTGGGAGGGAGA